>NC_022022.1:30587989-30588658 GCF_000317375.1 Microtus ochrogaster | reverse complement strand
CTCTCTCTCTCTCTCTCTCTCTCTCACACACACACACACACACACACACACACACACACTAAAATCATAAAGGGAAAGGATGTTTCCTGATAGACAGGACTCTGCTACTGTTGGGTTTCTGGATGAAGAGGCAGTTTTGAATACCAGGGGACATTTTCTAAAATTGTATTTCTTTTTCACAAACACTGCAGTAGTTTATACAGTCAAACATTAGAAGTTTAAAGGTCACTGATAATGAGTTGAATTCATCGATAAAAGCAGGAAAGTCTTTTTTATTGGTGAAGCAATTATGTTCAGATTTTAATTGCTTGGATATATGCTGGATATATATATATGCTCATTTACAATTCTTAAATGCAGTTCTTACAGGCACTGTGGATCAGAGGATGAGAGGTAAGTTACTTGACTTCCGGGCAGGGATACAGCTTGAAAGCGCAGTGAAGCAAAGGAGCATGCAGAAACAGTAATGCAGTCACCACCAAGAGACAATATAATTAGTATGGGCATTACACTCCGGTAGAACCATTGTGTTTACACCATGGTACACCACATACTCAGGCAGATTGTTCGAGAGAACTGTACTGGATTTAGATGAAAAAAATACATTTTCTCATGTCTGGGACATGATCTTTTCTGAGAAAACAGATCATATATATATATATATATATA
>NC_022022.1:30573790-30587889 GCF_000317375.1 Microtus ochrogaster | reverse complement strand
ATTTGATTTCCTTACCTGGTATATATGTTTCCACATCAAATCTTTCCCATAGCTAAAGATGTTAGTTTTTCCTCTCCTTCATGCCATGCCTTTTGCCACTGAAGTTGTTATTCCATTATTTAAAATGAGATAAATATCATTCATTTAATATGATTCAAGCATGGGATTCATGACAAATAACTCTGCTTGGTTATATAATAAGAATTTGAACTAAGCTGCTTGTTCCGGAGAAAGCTGCCTGTACACTGTTTCTTGTTCAAAGTTGTAGTGGATTTTTGACACAGCTTTGAGTTATACAGTCGACAGCCCTCCCTTTTAAAATAATTTTGTAAGAAAATAACTGAAAGAACATTTCCTAGTATCTTTAAGATTCAAGTATTTGTTGAAAACCCAATTCAATTGATCACCTATATGCATTTCTTAAGAGATAATTCTCACTTTAATATACTTGCTGTGATGATTAAAAGATAATTGGTAAAATGTTTAGTATAATGTTTGTACACTAAGTGATTAATAACTATCTAAATATTTCCAAATTATCTGCATTTCAAACATGAGCACTTACAAAAAGATTCCATTGGGATTTTTTTAATATCACTACTGATTTATTAAAATAAAATATGTTAAAATATAATTTTTCATGTGACATTTTTGTAATATTTTAAAATTCTGTGTCCATATATGTAACTGCGTATCATTTGCCTCTCAAAATAAGAAAATCAGTCCCTTGAATACATTTCTTGTCACTGAAGCAAAGTAAAGGTTTTCCAGTAGGACCATGTAGGCAGAATATGGAAATAAATGACCTTCACTTCTCCTTGGGGCTCTATCCTATATTTCCATGGAAACCAGGCATGCAGTGCTGATTCTGGTCATCATCTCTGCCCTCAGAACATTTCGGCTATTCAGGCAATTGTAAAACTGCATTCTTTTCTGGTTTGTTTTATTCTTTATAATTATAGTTAGAGCTCAAGCAGAGGGCTGGAACAAATAATTCTTACTTACGCAGAAGTCCTAAAGTTGGTCATTCCCTCAAAACTAAAAGCACATCTAGTTGTTATCAGACCTTGAATACAGCACTTGAAGATGCTCTGCAGAGCTGGAAAGGAAGCCAGGAAACTCCAAGGCTAGCTCTAGCTCCTCTGTAAATAGACTTAAATCCCTATCAGTACTCATCAGTTGCTCTACAGCCCAACCCAGCTCTTCTATCAACTCTTGCAAGGCCATGGAATATAGACATCTGCAACACAGCTTGACACCCCAATCTTGATAGAGGAAGTCTCACAAGGCCCTACCTCTAGATGAAGAGCTACAAGAAACTAATAGTGGCTAAGAGAGGAAGAATTAATGTTCTCCAGAGATAAGTCCCCTGATAGGTGATCCAATCTCAATTAGGTATCCCTAAACTGATACAGACAGACAGATGATAGATAGATAGATAGATAGATAGATAGATAGATAGATAGATAGATAGATAGATAGATAGACAGACAGACAGACAGACAGACAGACAGATAGATAGATGATAGATACACACATACGTGTGTATATACACATATGGAAATATATACATAGATATACATAGATATGTACACACATAGATAGATAGATAGATAGATAGATAGATAGATAGATAGATAGATAGATAGATAGATAGGTGATAACAACACTAAGTGAACTCAGCAGGAAATTATAGATGGAGAAGAGAGGGAAAGAGATGTATGACCATAATATTTAATAATAACTAAATTAACTTAATAATAAGTAAAGGTCATGGATTTGCAAGAGAAACATGAAAAGAGGTGGGGGGGAGGATGGGATCTAATGATGTAAGTATATTTAATACTCACATATAAAATCTTCAAAATTTCTTAAAAAAAATTCTCAATCATTTTTCAAGGAAACTTTGCTTTCTTTCTTCTGGAAAGAGCACTCCATGGAAGGCAGAAACCTCAGAGTATTCATAATACAAGTAGAAAATTGACTTGTGAGAATCATTTCTTACACAAGATTAGATAGTTCAAGGATAGGGACTTTTAGAGAACCCATTTTTTTTCTCTGACTTTATCTTTGTCAGGCCCCACTACTGCTCAAGATAAGTGTTGTCCATTGTCACCTTCCAAAAGCCCCATGTCTATTTTACTTTTCTAGGACAATAAGGCTAGCAAGTCCATTCTCTCATCAGTTATAAACTTTATTGCATCAGAAATGAATTTACCAGAAAGCACACTTACCAGTAATAAAATGGACGTGCATTTTTATCTTAATGTGCTCCTCACAATCACCTCATCTAAACTGTGTGTCAGCCATGCCTTTCTAAGTGTGGCATCATAATGCCCTTGTCTCCCCAGTTTACTCTCCTGCTTCAGTCTTATCTCAGAAAATTCCAGTGAATGTAATTTGAAGTCAGCCCTATTCCTGTAACCAGTTCTTGAGACAGACATTATCCCTCTAAAGTAAACCACACTCTTGTGATTACTCATGGTCCTCTCTGGGACGCCGCCACTGCCTGCAATTACTAGCCCATTCTCAATGGAGTCCTGGTGTAGGAGTCTCCCATGACTCACCGACTTCAGGGCAACTTATCCATCATCAAGAAAATATTGTCTGAACTCCACGTGGAGACATGGCAAGGAAACCTATAGGGACTTTCTGAGGATTTCAAGATTCTGTGGAAACTTTGAAAGTTTCCAGTTTGTGTTTTCCATGGAAAGAGTTTCTTGAATTTTTCTCAGTCGTTCAGTCTTTTGATGAACAAACATTGAGTCTAAAACTCCTTTCTCCAGTGGGTAGCCATGACGTATGTCTTCACAAATACTGTTAGCTGTCAGAGTATGTTTCTAATTGACCATTTAGAAACTTATTACCTGGATGGTAATAAATCCAGGTTAATTCTAGGAATAAAATCCACCTTATATTTTAATTGATACTAAAAGTTGCTAAGGCATTTCTTAAAGTAAGCAAGTTAATTAAATTGCTGGACTTTAAAAGCAAGCATGAGATTAAAATCTGCATGTGTTTGCCAAGTATCATGGTTTGAATGTCCCCTCGAAAGTCACACTGAAGTTACCATTGTTTTAGGACTGAGAGGTGGGACCCTCAAGAGGTGTCTGGGTTGTGCGGGCTCCGCTCATCTCACAAATCAAGGCCACCCCTGAGGGTGGGTTTCTAATAAAAAGGAGTAAGTTAATCCCAACTTCTGTGTAGCGTATGTTTGCGGCTGCCCTTCTGTGAGGTGGTTAGCTGCTGGTTACTCATGTTCTTGTACTTCCCGGCACCCAGAATTATGTGCCCACTAAACATCCATTGTTTATAAATTATCCAGCCTGCGGCACTCTGCTAAAACAGTGTGAACTGGAAGGAGACACTAGGTCATGTTGAGGAAACAGTGACTGCCTTTTCTCATTGCTTTGCAGCGGGCAACCCCAGCGACTGGCTTTTCCTTTGCTTAAAAATAACTCTTGCTGTTTCTGGTAGTTGAATGCCAACGTGGCCCATCTGGCACTGTTTTTCTAGAATATCATAGGACTGCTTTTCTATTCAAAGATACACTTTCCTGTGTCCTTAAAGCTTTTCTTGTCTTCAACCTTGCGATAGTCACACTACTGGAATCAGCTTGTCACAAACAGGATTCCAGAGAGAAGTGTGGGGATGAGGATGCCAGCAGGATCCCCAGCAGCAGTGTGGATCATGGACACTGACATCAGTCCTGTGCACATGCTCAGCTCTGCTGAGTCCTTCACGTAGCAGGCGCTGCCCCCCTGCCAGCAATGGCTGCACTCCAGCACGCTGGTGGTAGACTGAATGGCAGTGCAGGTATTTTGGGAAATACTAACATTTCAAATGGCTGAGAGTATGTAGAACTAAAAAGCCCTTGAAAGGACAGTGTGAACGCTTTTGGTATGTTGATAATTCCACAATATACACTTTACTTAAATGTTGGAAGGAAGCTGGATGATTGATTAGAATGATATATTAGAAAATGTAATTTGCATGGTGTATGTTCTTTACTAAAGGGAGAAGGTATATAATACACGTTCTGCAGTGTTGCCTGAAGTATTGTTTCCCTCAGCCTGAGTGTTATACTTAGGTGTCTACTGAACAAGGCTGAGCCTTCTATAGGTAGGCCTACAATGCTCCATTATGTAAGTTCAGTCTCTGGGAGTCATCTTGCTGTCATTGCTATCTCATTCTCTTAATTCCGGTTTATTTCAGATTCCTACCTGATGAAATAATTCGAAAGATTACAAGGCAGGAGGAAAAATAATGGATAATTGCTTCCGCCTACTCCCTTGCCATGTGCTTTCTCTTCTCGCACATTCTCCACAATTGTGCTCTCCAGGCTATTAGTAACTCGAGTATCTAGAATGTGGCTCAGTTTCCTTCTCTTGAGGTTCTAGAGTCTTTGTATGACACAGGAGAAGGCTCTCACCCTCTTTGGTCCCTGACATCACATGAGCTATTTTTTGTTCTACTGCCTCTAATATTTTTTTAAGTTTTTGTACTTGCTTATTTGTATTACTCTTTTTGTATGTGTGTGTGTCAGTGGAAATGCATGTGCCTCCAGGGTATTTGGAGGTGAGAGAACACCTCACAGGAGCAGTTGGTTCTCTCCACCCATCTCGGTTAAGGTTTCTGTTGCTGTGAAGAAACACCATGGCCATCACCACTCTTGTGAAGGAAAGCATTTAATTGGGGAGGGCTTACAGTTCCAAGGTTTAGTCCACTGTCATTATGCAGGAGCATGGCAGTGTGCATTCAGACATGGTGCTGGGGAGTTAACCAGTTCTACATCTAGATCCTAAAGCAGCAGGAAGAGTGAGCCAGCCACTGCAACTGACTTGAGTATCTGAAACCACAAAGCCTGCCCGCAGTGGCACCCTTCTGCTAACAAGGCCCCATCTCCTCATAGTGTCACTCCCTGTGAGCTTATGGGAGCCATTTTTATTCAAACCACTTCACCATCTTTCTGAATCTGGCAATTAAAGCCCGTTCTCTCAGCCCAGGCACAAGCACATCAACCTACAAGCATCTCCATCTCAGCAGCCCAGGTCATGTTCTTACTCTGTTGTTCCCTCTCCTCTCTTGCCTGTCAAATGTTCTGCCTTAGACGGAAAGTCCTCTTCTGAGTTTCCTGCCTGCTATCGCTGTTTGACTAGAACCTAACTTTCAACTCCATGTTGAAAGATCTGCTCTGCTGCCTCAGAATCTCTACCAGCCACCAAGCCTCTCCCAATTACCACCCAAGCACACCACAGTCTTCTATTTTCAAAGTTAGTTCATTATCTGTGCCAAATCAGCTTGTGTCTGTTGTCTACCTGCTGCCTTTTCTCCTTCCCTCGCTCTTTCTCATATATGTTTCCCTCCATTCTCCTTTGCTTTCTTGTTTTCTTTCTCAATTCCATTGTCCTACCTTTTCCCCTCCATCTGAAATCTGGTAGGCTCTCCCAAATCATCTTTGATTTTTGTTTTCTGCATACCAGCTTCAGATAATTAAGCCCATATTAAAAACAGTGTTCTGCAAGGTGTCTTTTACAACTTGAATACAAGGTCAGTGTTTTCTTTTCAATGACTATATACTACTCTAGAGTCTGTAAGTTTTTAAATTAATGATGTATGTTCAGACTGTTCTCAACCTTTCTATAGTAAGAGCAAGTCCATAATTAATTCATAACAGATTTAATTTCTTGAACTCTTTTGGGCTTTTGTGATTTTCATTACTGTATTTCTGTGTTGTTTATGTGAGATTTAATGTTGTTTTGAACCATAAACATAACAGCCACCTTCTTTATCTAAAAAGAAACTTCCAAACCATTTGTCTTCAGCCAGCTATTTCCTCTTAGGTCTGTTTCCATGGGAAGTGCTGGGTTGGTCACCTCAAGCCAATCTGTCCCTCCACCTGCACTGACCACGAGCAACCTACCCTTCAGATATATCTCTTTTCAAGAATCTCTTCTCCCAATACTTATTGTTGCTGACTTTTCTTCCCATATTCCTGCTCGAGCTCTGATATCTCTCCTAGCCTGTGCTTTTTGTATAGACCGGTGCCATCAGTGAGTGGGTTACACATGAGTTTGTGGCAAGGACTCTAATGGTGCCATCCTGTCTTCTGTAGCACCAAAGGCTGTCAGCTGTATGTCCTCCAAGAAATCAGTGTGTGATCTCCAACTGAACATCTCAATTATCGGTAGATTCTCAGTCAGGGGAAACTTTGCTTTGTCACTGATTACAGTTCAACTAAATTTGGGGCTGCCATTTATCACCAATAGTAACTACAAGAAGAGGTCCATAGAACAATAAGAGGGTGAGCTTCATATGTGCTCAGGAAAATACTATTTCACATTTTTTCCAGATGAATTGAATTTCTACTCTACCTTAAAAATGCTACATCATATAGTTTTGTAGAAACAATGAGATTCTGAGAAACTTAATTACTTTCTCTCCTAGCTGTTAGAATATTCTACTTTGGGAATAAAAAATGTCAATTTTATTTTTATAATTCAATTTTGTATTTTATAGGTACATATTATTTTATTTTGGAATTTTAACTTGTATGTACTTTAGAGTTCAATTACAAAACTTACAAAATCCATTTATATTAAAAGCTATAACAGAGAATAATTTTTAACAAAGATTCTGCATTAAATTGGTCCTTCAAAGAAACATTTTTTAATCTATATTGGAGAAGCTAAATTATTTTTTCCATTGGGGATGATATTGTGTTAAAGTAAATGAAAGAAATACATTTTATTTCAATGAAGGAATAGATACTCAAAATAGTGACATAATCTTATGTATATTTCGATCTGTACTTTGGCTCAAAAACAGAAAGCAAGCTTTTATTATGGATTCATGCAAATGAGGCAAGCAGGGTTGTGTGTGCTGGGTGGTACTGAGTGAGCCCCATGTCTTCTTGATGAAAGGGGGATACCACCATAATAAAAGGAATTTTGTTTTGCTTTATTTTAGGTCAAAGAGGATTTCACACTGACTTTATTTGTGTCTATCCTTCATTCAGAATGGCGTCCTGTGGCCTTCGCCACAAACATTGCATTATCATAGTGTAAATCACAGTTGTATTTTTCTACGCAAAGGCATCCAAATCCTGTAAAGTGTGTCACAGTCCCAGTGCATAACCCCCCAGTCCCACACTTTCTCTAATGCCACAGATCCCAGATCTGCAAAGTAGTTTGAGTCCCCTGAGAGGGGATTTGATGCTGTCTGGGTAAGTTCGAACCAAGCACACTATTTACATGTGTGAATACTAAATAAAATACTTTAAAGGATTCCGGATGCATGTGACTTGATTGTTTTCAAGCCATAAGCATCCATGAAGCAGAATTATAGAAAACAAAAAATGGTGTAAGAAAACAGACGGGGCTTGACAGGGAAGGAAACCTCCAGTGAGCCAGGAAAAATGTGGATTTCTGAAGGAGGAAAAGCAGTGATTTCCTGTAGGGGAGATGCACAGTGAGCAACGCACATAAGCGACTATTTGAGGAGCAGAGGACACTATAATTCATTGGCTTTTATGACAAAATATATTTACTGAAGCTCAAATTGCCATAGAGAAATAATTTGACTTTAACCTATGGAAAAGGAATATGTGACCGCTAATAAAATAGAGACACAGGAAAGCCACAAAATTTGGGGGAGGCATTTGCAGAGAAATTGTTAAACACCTGCAGGATAGAAACAAAGGATTCAGTTTAGGCCCTGCATGCGAAGAGCATGGCAGTCTGTCTGCTGCATTGGCTGTCAAATGTCATGGACATTCCAGTCAAGGTTTGCGGTAAACCTGGTATGTGAAAGTTCCCAGGTGACATAGAATTGTAAGAATAATCACTTTTTGTGGCAAAATGTGGTCTCACATATAGACTTCAGAGTATCCTGGTGGATAGAAATGCGTTGTGAGTCCCCAGAGTCCTGTTTTGTAGTATTAGAAAGGAGCCTGATAAGATGCTCGCTGATGTCAGTGAGAGCACCGGAGAAGTTTGGAGGGGGATGGGAAAGGAACTTCTCCAGAGAGTAAAAGATGCCAGCAAAAGCTGCGGAAGAAAAAGTGGCACCGATTCAGACATAAAATAGAAATTTCAGGGATTTTTTGGGGAACAACGAAAATCAGTAAGAATACTTCCTTCATATTGTCATATGACCATGTCTCACACAGGAGGCAAATTCAAACCGATAATTCTCTCAAGAGGAGGCAAGAGAGAGGTTGGCTACAAAATAGTGAAAGCATAGATTGATAATGATAATTATGTGACAAAGTTATTGAGAAGCACACGCCCTCAGGTGCGAGTGGGCATTCAGCTTAGAGGAGAGCCAGGCCCCATCCCCGGCTTCTGGGGAAGCAGATGTGAGATAAAGTCTGGACTGAACTCACTAGGCGATCCCTTCTACCACGGCGAGCAGTGCACTTGGGGCAGCTGCGCTTTCTAAAGATCAGATGGTCTGTCTCCTCTGAACGGGGCATCAGGTAAGAAAGACAGCCAAGGTCACAACAGAGTTTTGAACCATGTCCTTTTCTATATTTGATCTATCAGAAATGGAGGTACCGATACTTCTTTTCTTTTTTTTTTTGGTTTTTCGAGACAGGGTTTCTCTGTGGTTTTGGAGCCTGTCCTGGAACTAGCTCTTGTAGACCAGGCGGGTCTCGAACTCACAAAGATCCGCCTGCCTCTGCCTCCCAAGTGCTGGGATTAAAGGCATGTGCCACCACTGCCCGGCCAGATACTTCTTTTAAAAAAATAGAGAGGATATGTATCACTTGATGGGAGAAAATTCTGACTCTGAGTAATGAAAAGTGCCTTGACAACTAATTATTAATTAATTTAAAAATTATCACAGTGAGAAATATTGATATGAGTAAAGTTTAAAATATTTACATATTGTGGGTCCATAAAGGTCTCTTGATAAATGTTACATTTAAAAAGTTCCAGTTAGCCGGGCGGTGGTGGCGCACGCCTTTAATCCCAGCACTCGGGAGGCAGAGGCAGGTGGATCTCTGTGAGTTCAAGACCAGCCTGGTCTACAGAGCTAGTTCCAGGACAGGCTCCAAAACCACAGAGAAACCCTGTCTCGAAAAACAAAACAAAACAAAACAAAAAAAAAAGTTCCAGTTATTAAAGGTTAGCAATTTTTATAACAATATATAACTTTCCAATACAGATGCTGTGCAATATTTCCAAACTCTTAAAAGTTCTCCCCACTAAAGACAAAGTCATTTAATTAGGAAATGACTTTTCTCACTGAATTTGGTATGTAAATTCTTTGAACTGAGCACAAAAATGTAGGTGGCATGGGGAGGGTTATATTTTGGAAAGGAATTGTTTTAGTTAATTTTTGTTTTAATGAATTGACCAGAAGCCATCTCCCATGGCTTCCTGTGGACATTATACGGGAAAAGCAATTGAGACTGGAATTCGAGGCTATAGAGTTGAAGGGTAATGGGTCCAGCTGTAGAAGATGAAAGAAAGGTGATTGTATCGTGAAAGGGTGACTTGAATAGTCAAGAGTGTCCTTACTTAGAAGCAAGATAGACAGACAGACAGATAACTGTTGAAAAGTTTAAGAAGGAAGCAATCTCCAATCCATATGGTTTTGTGCCTTGTGTTGGTACCAGCACTATCTTTAGGGCGGGAAAACAGCAACACCCAAAGCAAACAGATCTGCTAATACAACACCAGTCACCTTATTCAAGATGAGAATTCACTTTTATAAAACCACAGGGTCCTGTGCAGATTATATTGTAATGAGAAACACCAGGGTGGCTGTGAACATGCTCACTAACGGCTCCTGGTCAATCTCCATCATGCTTTCACTTGAGAAATTGCTCCTTACCTGAGCAGATTCCTCAAACAACAGGAAACCAGCAGAATCTGTCTTTTATTAGGTTGGACGTGAAGTGAAAGAGTAGAGATGCAATTTCTTTAAGATTTATCTATGACTGTGTAAGATTTCCCTGTTTAGTAGCTTAGCAACAAGTGCTGCCTACATCATGTCAGCATTCAGGGGTAAAGTGTAGGTTCAGGGATGTTCTTCTGATCATAAATGACCACAAGGAATGTTGAGATGCCCTTTTGGGCAATGTAATGGCACTGGGGGATAAGAAGAAAAAATGGAGGGAAAAAACATTATAAACTTGTCTTAATTTGCTTCTATTGCTGTGATAAAACACAGCCCATCATGAAGGTAAATCAGGGCAGGAACTCCAGGCAGGACCTGGAAGAAAGAACAGGAACAGAGACCATGGAGGAATGCTGCTTACTGACTTGTTCCCCATGGGTTACTCAGCCTGCTTTCTCAAAAAGTCCAAGACATCCTGCCCAGGGGTAGCACTGCTCACCGTAGACTGGGTTCTCACATATCAACCATTAATAAGGAGACTGTCCCTACATATTTGCCTTTAGTCCAATCTGATAGGAGCATTTCCTCAGTTAACTCTCTCTCTCTCTCTCTCTCTCTCTCTCTCTCTCTCTCTCTCTCTCTCTCTTTCTCTCTCTCTCTCACACACACACACACATGCAAAATTCCCATAGATAACTCTGATTTGTGTCAATACCAAGGAAATCTAGTTTTTTCCAAGTATATGGTGAAGCACAAGCAGTGAGAGATGCTAAGAGACAACAAAATGAATGAGCGCGACTGTTCAATGAGACTAGCAGATACACAACGGAGAGATACAGCAATGTTTGAGAGCCCTGACCAGTCCTCTGGAAGTCATGGTGTTGATTCCAGCACCCATGGGATAGCTTGCAACTGTCTGTACCTCCAGTCCCTGGAGCTCTGCCTCCCTCTTCTGGTCTGTTCAGGTGATGCACACATATGGTGCACAGGATATAGACATACAAACAGAACTCTATGGGAATTTTGCGTGTGTGTGTGTGTGTGTGTGTGTGTGTGTGTGTGAGAGAGAGAGAGAGAGAGAGAGAGAGAGAGAGAGAGAGAGAGAGAGAGAACGAGAACATACTTGATGACTGGAAAGGTTATAAGAGGTGGAGGAAGAAGTGCTGTGAGATTTTATTTGCTAGAAATTTCAGAGAAAATTATCTGTACACATTCTTAAAAATCTCCCCACTGCAGTCTTTGTGTTTATACCTTGCTGAAATCCTACCTTATTACTGAACATAATGACTTTTTACTATGAGGGCTTCAACTTTAAACCTTCTGAAAATGGACGCATTCTGTTGTCATGTGCCCACCAGAAAGAAACCCAGAGGACTTAAACTATACACTGTCTCTTTAATCGTCTCTCATAGAACAACTGCACAGTATGACTGGGGAGGATTGTCTTCTTTATTCTAGCCTCACTTTTAGAGATACCAATTGGAAAATTCTCCAAAGTATCTATGCATAAGTGAGTACGGGCTTCCTTGACATGTCCAAGCGTTGATTTTATAATGATGGCAATGGTCATCTAATGTTACAGAGGTAATTTTGGAAATTTAGAATTTTTTAATGTGCTTAATTAAATATTCATTTATCCAGATATAAATCATTTAACTCTAACAGGACCAATATTAATGATGAGTTAGTTCCCCCAGGAGAATCTAAACTATCATAAAATGCATGCTATTTTATATACTCGCCTTTTCCAGATGATACTGTCCAGAGCAGTCACACAGGCAGGTTTCTTTGGTTCAGACGTGGCTCTGCCTCTCCTCACTAGTTATTTGCTGACACAGTTTTCTGTGTGTCGCTCTCCTCAGTATACTGGCAATGCTAACCACAGGACCCATGTCAGAAGACCATGGTAAGGACTAAATGGATGAGCACATTCAAAGTGTTTTCATTATTTCCTGGCAACGATACTGGTTATTACTGCAAATTATTATTTGTTTTGTTTCACTGGCTTTCTTGATGGGCCATGAAGTCTATGAACTTCATGTTTCTGTTTCTATCCTTTATCCTGAAAGGAGCATCAGCCTAGGATGTGGCAAGTGAGCAATCTGTCATATGAGCAAATGGGCGAGTAGACAATGCACCATGCACCATGTTTCTCCCTATGAGCATGGACCTGGAAATAGATTTCAACCGTGTGTGGTGATTGATAACTTCTCTAATCTTTTCTGCCAATTTCATATTTGTCTGAGTTGGTCCTCTTTTAATAAGGTTTTCCCAAAAAGATGGTTTTGCAAGAATATATGTCTTCCAAACAAAAGGCAGCGACCTTGGGAGACAATAATTCATTGAATACCTAATTTTTAGCACCTGACAGTGTATAAGGAACACTGGAGAGCAGTTACAGCAGCACCCAGGTCCTCAGTTTGTCCAAGCATCTAGAGCTCTGATGGCCATGAGTGGAATTAGTGATACAGTTCGTTGCTGCCTCTCTTCAGCATTCTAAATACACCCTGGCTGTCCTCTGGATCTATACTTCAATGCCACAGGGAAAATCGATAGTAATAACACAAGATGCTGAGAGCAAGGGTTCGGTTGCTCCGTTTTCTAAACTAATCTTCTAAGTCTGTGGCATTCCTGTGAACTCAGAAAATCATGAACCATGATTTGGATAAATTCCCCTAGAGAATATAGAAAATAATATACCAAAGATAGCAGAAAGACTTCATTTTAATCATTCTTAATGAAATATTTAATGTGGTAAGTACATGTAGATTTGGCAGCTATTGATTTGGCAGTTTCTGCTATTAGGATTGATATAATATCTGTAATGAAAGATTTAGATAGTGAAGAGTCCAGGTTTGCTCTCCTCCTGTGCCAAATAGATTGTATTTTCATTGTCAATTATAACGTTAATTTCATTCTCACTGGAATGATATATGGTTTGTTATGTCACGAAATTTTGCAACTTCACAGCTAAAGAGTCTTCAAAACATGCTCTTCAACGTAATGAGGTTAATAAATCAAATTATCTGCAAACAAAAAGAACATGCATTTTCTGTGAGTGTGAATCTTAGAAGATAAATAATACAGAGATTTTACATGTGAATTGATCAGTGCATATCAGAATATTTGGAAGAGAATATATATACGTTATTCCATTTATTTGCATTATAATAATATATAGGTTATATAATATATATAGGTTATTCTATCAAAATCCCAACACATTTCTCTACAGATATTGAAAGAACAATAGTCAACTTCATATGGCAAAACAAAAAACCCAGGATAGCCAAAACAATTCTGTACAGTAAAGGAACTTCTGGAGGTATTGCATCCCTGACATCAAGCTTTACTATAGAGCTATAGTAATAAAAACAATTTGGGATTGGCATAAAAATATAAACATGGATCAATGGAACCAAATTGAAGACCCTTATATTAAACCACACACCTATGAACACCCGATTTTTGACAAAGACGCCAAAATTGTACAATAAAAAAAAGAAAGCATCTTCAACAAAGGGTGTTGGCACAACTATTCTGACATGGAGAAGAATGCAAATAGATCCATATCTATCTCCATGCACAAAACTCAAATCCAAATGCATCAAAGACCTCAAGATCAAGTTACACTGAAAGTGATATCTGAGAAAGTGGAAAGTAGCCTTCAATGCATGGGCACAGGAGACCACTTCCTAAATATAAGATCAGTAGCATGGACACTGAGAGCAAAAATTAATAAATGAGACCTCCTGAAACTGAGAGGCTCTATAAGGCAAAGGACACAAACAATAAGACAAAGCAGCAGCCAATTGAATGGAAAAAAAATCCTCACCAAACAACCCCACATCTGACAGAGGGTTAATATAAAAAATAAAGTACTTAAGAAACTAGACATCAAAATATCAAATAATCCAATTAAAACTGGGCACAGATCTAAACAGAGAATTTTCAACTGAAAAAACTAAAATGGTCAAAAGACATTTAAGGAATTGTTCAACATCCTTAACCATCAGGGAAATGTAGATCAAAATGACTCTGAGATACCATCTGTAACCTCTCAGAATGGCTAAAATCAAAAATACTGATGACAGCTTACACTGGAGAGGGTGTGGAGTAAAGCAAACTCTTCCTCATTATAGGTGGGAGTGAAAACATGTACACTCACTTTGGAAATCAGTGTGTTAGTTTTTCAGAAAATTTGGAATCAATCTACCTCAATACCACACACACACACACACACACACACA
>NC_022022.1:30571216-30573620 GCF_000317375.1 Microtus ochrogaster | reverse complement strand
AGGGTCAAGTCTCTTGCCAACCCTAAAGTGGCTCCCTTAACTAAGAATTGTGGTTCCGTGCTCCCCTATCCAACCTTCCTTTATCCCAATCCTCCTGTTTCCCCAAGTTCCCCCCTCCTTCCTTCTAACTTTTCTCTCCCCATCTCCCCTTACCCCCATCCCGCCCCACCCCCAAGATTCCAATTTTCTCCCCGGCAATTTTGTCTACTTCCCATAGCCAAGAAGATAACTATATGTTTTTCCTTGGATTCACCTTCTTACTTAGCTTTTTTAGGTTCACCAATTGTAGACTCCATGACCCTTATTTATGGCTAGAAACCAATTATAAGTGAGTACATCCCATGTTCATCTTTTTGGGTCTGGGATACCTCATTCGGGATAGTGTTTTCTATTTCCATCCATTGGCAAGAGACTTGACCCTGGATGGCTCCCAGGACCCCATGGTGATGTCCCCAGTTAGTCCCTTGGGCAGCTGGGGATAGGCAACCTGAAATGACCCTATCCTATGGCAATACTGACGAATATCTTGCATATCACCATAGAACCTTCATCTGGTGATAGATGGGGATAGAGACAGAGACCCACACTGGAGCACTGGACTGAGCTCCCAAGGTCCCAATGAGAGGAGCAGAAGGAGGGAGAAGATGAGCAAGGAAGTCAGGACCACGAGGGGCACACCCACCCACTGAGACAATGGGGCTGATCTATTGGGAGCTCACCAAGGCCAGCAGGACTGTGACTGAGAAAGCATGGGATAAAATCGGACTCTCTGAACATGGCGAACATAGAGGGCTGATGAGAAGCCAAGGACAGGGTTTTGACCCTACTTCATGTTCTGGCTTTGTGGGAGCCTAGCCAGTTTGGTTGTTCACCTTCCTAGACATTGATGGAGGAGGGTGGGTGGACCTTGGACTTTCCACAGGGCAGGGAACCCTGACTGCTCTATGGACTGGAGAGGGAGGGGGAGAGGAGTTTGGGGGAGGGAGAGAAGGGTGGGAGGAGAGGGAGAGAAATGGCAGGCTGGGAGGAGGCGGATACTTTTTTTTTTCTTTTCTCAACAAAAAAAAAATAAAAAAACATTAATATCTTACAAATCAAATGAATACAAAGATAGCCCTCTACAAACATGAGAAGCAGCTATGCACAGAAGTGGAGCTAACTAAAAGACTTCACCAAAACTGGGCAATTATCATGCTTGTAGCAATAAGAATGAACTATTAAACTCAGCACAACTCTGAAAAAACAAAAAAGAATGGATAAAGAAAATGTGATACATTTACACAATGGAGTACTGCAAGTTGAAAATTGCAGGCAAATGGATGGAACTAGGAAAAACATTCTGAGTGAAGTAACCCAGACCCAGAAAGACAAACATAGTCTATACTTAATCACAAGTGGATATTGGATGTAAAGCAAAGGATAACCAGGCTACAATCCACCTCAGAGAAGCTAGGGGAAAAGGAGGACTCTAAGAGCAGCACACATGGAGGGCCCCAGGAAAAGGAGATAGTTAGGATCTTCTGAGTAAATAGGAGGGTTTTAAAAGGGAGGGGAGGTAGGATAGGAACAGGGGGGCTTGAGGTGACCGAGTTGTGGGGAAACGGAGAATGAAAGCAATGAAAAAGATATTTTTGATAGAGTGAGCCATTATGGGGTTAGAAACAAACCTGGTGCTAGGGAAATTCCCAGGAATCCACAAGGATGACCCCAGCTAAGACTCCTAGCAATAGAGGAAAAGGGGCCTGAACTGGGCTTTCCCTATAATTAGTGAGTACTCCTATAGTAATCATAGAACCTACCTCCAATAACTGATGGAAGCAGATGCAGGGATCCAAAGCCAAGCACTGGGCTGAGCTCCTGGGGTGCAGTTGAAGAGAGGGAGGATCATATGAACAAGGAGGATCAAGATCATGACTGGGAAAACCAGAGACAGCTGACCTGCACTGGTGGGAGCTCAGGGACTCTGGGGTGACTACTGGGGAACTCTCATGGGACTAAACCTTTGAATATGGTTGACAGTTATGTGACTTGATCTGTTGTGGGGGAGTGGTTGGCAGTGGAACCAGGACTTATCCTCGGTACATGAACTGGCTTTTGGGAACACATTCTCTATGGTGGGATACTTGCTCAGCCTTGATATAAGTGTGTGTGTGGGGGGGGGGGGGTTAGTCCTGCCTCAACTTGGTATGCCAGACTTTGTTGATTCCCCAAGACGGCCTTACTAATTGGCTAGGCAGATGGGATGGAGGGAGGTGGGGAGAGAGGGGGAACTGGGGCTGGTATGTAATATGAAAATCAATTTTTTCTTTTTTTTAATTTATTTATTTATTAAGGATTTCTGCCTCCTCTCCGCCACCGCCTCCCATTTCCCTCCCCCTCCCCCGATCAAGTCCCTCTCCCTCAT
>NC_022022.1:30568440-30570166 GCF_000317375.1 Microtus ochrogaster | reverse complement strand
TATAAAGAACTCAAGAAACTAGACCGTAAAAGGCTAATCAACCCAATTATAAAATGGGGCACTGAGCTGAACAGAGAATTCTCAACAGAAGAACTTCAAATGGCCAAAAGAAAACCAATTTTTTCAAATAAAAAAAATGTCTGAATTTTGTATATATGGCCTAGGAAAGAAAAAAATACACAGGTTGCAGTCAAGACTGATCAACTAGCACTAGTGAGCATACCACCAAACTCCAGCGGGCTGAAACCTCAATGGTTTCCCTGCATCCAGAATGCAAATGTACCTTTGCCACTGCCCATCGAAGTTGCTAAGGTTGGCAGACTCCATTTCAGCTCACAGTGCCAGTCTTCCTGAAGCAGGATGAGGAGAAGCTGGTGACGCATGTGCTGGCTGTCCAGCCTCCTGACAAAAGCCAGGCTAATGGCCAAGCCAAACTCAAGACACACAGGGTACCCTGGCCTCACGATACAGCTAAACGGGAACCGGAGCACACTATGAGTCTCTGCATATAGTTCCCCCATGGCTCTTGCCTCATTGTGTTCCCAAAGTGACTGCTCCTTACATCAGTTGTATTATGTGGGCCATTCTCATACCTTATTGGTTATTAACTCCAGGACTAGAATGGAAATCCCAAAGAACCTAATTTCCGAACACATGAAATAGCTAAATTCTTCTAATTTTTCTTCCATGTATTTTTCTGACCTTATATGAATAAGATCTCATGAATTATTGTCCTGAGTCAGACCCATGGCCATTCCAGCCAAAATCTTACCCTTGCAAATTTTTTAAATGTCACCTCTATTATTTCTTCATTATTCATAGAGAAAAACAATAGAACTATTATAAGAATCGCTATTTTAAAAATAGATTCTCCTATTTCATGGGCACAAAAGTGAGCACATATCCTTCCAAAACTTAAATATTTCTTTTGTTGAGTTTTAATAAAATCCTAATAAAAATATGATACAGTAAAGTTCAGTTTTTGTGAAGAGTTTCTAAATATTTTTGAAAGTTGTAATAAAAAGAGGAGGCAATTTTTATCTCAAGCAAAGCATAGAAAATCGAAGACTCCATTTCCTCAGTTTCGAAACCCAAATTGGAAAATAATGGTGCTAATTGTTAATGACCCCAGCCTTTAAAAGTCACTCTTCAAAGACCATGCAAATCCACACGATCATTTCATAAATGGGGAAACTATCCAGGCGATAAAAGGGGGAAAATTAATTTCTGCCTCCATATTAAATTTTGGAGGGATAAGATGTCTAACTACAAATTTGATTTCATTGCAATAAAGTATGTGTTGTGTGAGGGACTTATCTCATACAGAGTAAGCAGTGGGCATCATCACAATCTGTGCTTTACAAGAGGTCTCTCTGCCAAGTCTTCTTTCAATACTTAACTCACAGGTCTCCAGATAGATAGATAGATAGATAGATAGATAGATAGATAGATAGATAGATAGATAGATAGATAGGTAGGTAGGTAGGTAGGTAGGTAGGTAGGTAGGTAGGTAGGTAGGTAGGTAGGTAGGTAGATGGATAGATGGATAGATGGATAGATGGATAGATGGATAGCTCTCAAATATTTGTAGACTATAGAACTTTTCAAAGCACTTAGAAAGATCTCTTGGAAATATTTTTTTTTTTATTAAGAAAGAAAAAAAAATTTTCCGCCTCCTCCCAGCCTCCCACTCCTCCCACTCTCCCCCTCCTAACTTCCCCCCCTC
>NC_022022.1:30541630-30568250 GCF_000317375.1 Microtus ochrogaster | reverse complement strand
CATATTCAGAGAGTCCGGGTTTATCCCCTGCTTTTCGAGTCACAATCCAGCTGGCATTGGTGAGCTACCAATAGATCAGTCCCACTGGAAATATTTAAAAATATGCCAAGAGAACTTAGAATTAGAAATGTTTCACGATCATCCCCCCCCCCCCGCAATGGAAAGAAAAGATAATGACATGATCACAAGGAACATTATTGTTGCTTAATCTCATTTGATAACAGAATTTTGCTTTAAAACTTTAACATTTATATGTTGATTTAGATTAAATATAATCCTTTGAGGCACAGAAATTGTGGCACTAAACTCACTTCACAAAACATTTTTAAATGCAACATGGAAGCTTATGGAAATTAGGACCTAGTTTTTCCATTTATATGAAGATTGAGTAGACATCATGTGGCAGAGTCTTGACAATTAAATCCGGACTACCACATGCTTTTGTAATGTACTGTGTTTTTATGAATCTTTAAAAAAAAGAGGCTATGCAAAACAAGTAGTGACAGATATACTAGACATGAACTTTCATACAAGAGGAATTTAACATACTTTTGACACGGAAGAAGAGTGAATTGACATGAATATTTACAAGGCAATAGTTGGTGTAAAATTCTACTCTTTGAGAAGAAGGATTGTATTGTTTATGCTTCACTGTGGCAAAGACTTTCTTGACAACAAAATAAAAGACTATCTCTGGTAGCATTTAAAATTTTATAACATTGGCTTCTGACTACATAAAGTTAATTTGTATGAGTGATTTCAAAGGAAACCAAGAAATCTATGGACATGATCCAGAAAGAGAAATAACAGTAAACAACCTGTTATTGTTCTGAATAGGAAAAATACCTGATTCTTGCTGGGAGGTCTCAAATGACTCACAATGCTATTAAGTGATTCACTCCTACAGTCTCAGGATTTTAAAACACATTTTAGAAGAAATATAAGCTTTGACAAACCATAATAAAAGGCTCAGTAAATGATATACAATTTTTATTTTAGTTAGGTTATTAAAAAAATTCATCTTCTACCTATGTGTGTATGTGTGTTTGTATAACCTATACGTAGATTACACATATTTCTGCATGTAGTTTTGTTCGCCCACTCTTAGGGATTAATAATTTGTAGATTTCTGCATATATGTATTACACATTTGACTTATATAAATATGTGAATCTATGTATTTGTGTGATTTAAAAAGGATTGAAAAATGCTCTTGATATATAGTAAACCAATTTATGCACTGATAAACTAATGAAGGTTGTTGCTTGATTTCTATGCTATGAGTTTATCAAACTTTAGTATTCTGCCACTTTTATAGGAGAACGTGTTATCTCAGTTCTAATATGAAATCAAGCATCTTTTTCATACGTTGTCAAACTATTTGGCCCTTTCTGGGAATAGTCAGCATCTTTTGCTCATTTTCACTGGTGGTGTTTTGGTCTTTTCCTTCTCCACTTGGTTCTCCAGTGCTACGCGGAAATCACAGATGAGTTACAGAAGGCTTTTCCTGAATTTCCTATTTGTCTTCCGAGTTTGCTTACCATAATCTTTACCTGGTAACGCAATTCATCACTTTTGTGTTGCCAAATTTACTAACCATTTATTTTAACAATACAAACTTTTGAGTGAACATTGCAAAAGTATAGAAAATTTTACAAAGAATCCTATAATGGGTGTTTAATAACTTTTATGTTCATTTTAACATTTAAATCACTTATTCTTTCAGAATTTATTCAAGTTTAATGAGTGCAAATTAAATCTTTCCTTCTCGAAATGGGTATCTAAATATCCTGCAAGTTGCTCATTCATTTTTCTTTACTGATTTGACATTCCATTTTGATAAAATATATTCCCACATAAATCGAGACACAGAGACTTTTTATCAGTTATAAATGTTTGGTCTTATGCTTGTCTCATTAGCTCTTATAACTTAATTTAACCTGTTTCCCTTCATCTACATTTTGTCTTGGGGCTTTTTTACCTTTCTTTCATTCTGTATGTCCTAACTTTTCTGCGTTTTCAGTGTCTGGCTGCCTGGTCCCAGTCATCTCCCTCTCTTTCTCCCGCATTCTTTTCTCTCAAGCCTAGATTCTTCCTCCTACTTATTCTCTTTGCCTCCCAGTCCCGCCTATCCCTCTACTGCCCAGCTATTGCCTGGTCAGCTTTTTATTAGACCAGTCAGGTGCCTTAGACAGGCAAGGTGAAACAAATGTAACACATTTTTATGTAGCTAAACAAATGCAACATAAACAAATGCAACACATTTGCACATCTTTACAGAGTTGAAGTAATGTTCTACAACAGCTGGGCGCACCAGTAGAGAAACTGTTAGGGAGTCAAGTGGATCATCTTACGTCAGCCAGAAGGCAGACAGAGGCCATGAGAACAAAACAAGAGGTGTCTTTTAAGGATGATATCGCCTGTGACCTATTTCTTCCAACAACAGCCCCATGCCGCAGTTCTCCCCACTGCCAAGTCCACTTAAGCCCTGAATCTATAAAAGTCTCCATCCACTGAAGACAGCATTCATGATCCAAACATCTCCCAAAGCCCTGCTGCTTGCACTAGTAACCAGGCCTTCAATATATACCTCTTTTCAGGGAGTTGGAAATGCACTTCATATTCAAACCGCATTCATATTCAAAGCCATAAGACCCTCCAGTCCTCTTATTTCTCAAATTTTTCATTATTTATGTTTTTTTGATATTCAAGTTTTAGAAAAATTGTGCAGGAACTCTAAAAATAGAATGTATTGAGATTACTCTCATTATTAACTTAAGAGTCAGTGCATGTTTTAGAGAGAGTGGTTTTAACTAGAGCACATGACTTCATTTATCCTTACCTTGTTTATGTGCTTGGGTGAGTTGCATATTTTTTCTTGTTTTGTCCATTCTTGAGTTTAGCCCTCATCATTTTAGTGACTATTATATATGGGCTTTCATCTGTATCTTGTGTCATTGATTATATAATTTTAGCTATTGATTTATGTACGTTGATTCTGATCCTTTACGATGTTGTCTGGAAGTACACATCTCCCTATACCTGATTTTCACGAGTTTGCCAAGCATGCTATGCATTGGGATTAGTCTCCCTATTTCTGATTTAATTATATCAAACTTATGTCTTTTGCCAATTGCAACTCTTATCCAGCTCACGTGTTACATAATAGCTGCTAGTGTCCATCTTTGCCTCTCCCCTCCAGTGAGAATGCCTTTACTCTCTCCTCACTGAGCCACAGTTTGTCACTGGGTCTCACAGATGTGTTTATCAGGCAACATAAATTTGCAGTTCTTCTTTCTAGAAACATACTAGCAAGAATAAATTAAAAAAATTGCCAAGTAAGTTTTGGTATCAGTACATATCAAAACACATCTTCCTTTGATTTATCAGTATGCTCTGGAAACAATAAAAGCATTTTAAAGCCAAATCTATAAAAATTACAGTCAGAGCCGGGCAATGGTGGTGCATGCCTTTTATCCCAGCACTCGGGAGGCAGAGACAGGCAGGTCTCTGTGAGTTTGAGGACAGACACTCCAAAGCTACAGAGAAATCCTGTCTCAAAAAACCCAAAACAAAAAAATTACAGTCAGAAAATTAGCCAATGATATATATTCTTTTTCACAAATAAATATAACAAAATAAATTTAATAACATTGAATTAATGTGATATTCTTGGAATAAATAGCCCCTGGTTGTGAATGTACCAGTAGATTCTGATGGATAGATTGTAATATTTGAACATTGCCATCCATGAGTAAAATGGTCTGCAGTGCATATTTATGAACTCACTGCTGGTTGTGCTAGCCATGATGTGAATAGATTTGGAGATAGGCTCCGACTCATCTTAGTAATACTGGGATGACATCTGTCAATAATTGCCCTGATCTATGGCAGAACATTTCTTCTGAGCACTCCATCGTCTATTAAATTGCTTTGCTCTATTCATTGCTTTTGCTTTTGCTATCTTTCCTGGCTGATTGTAACAGATTTGTCGTTAATCATTTCCCTCTGGGAGTCACGTTTCCCCATGCATTCTCATCGTTGTCAGGACAATAGACTGCCCGCTAGTCAGGTTTCTCCTGCAACAAAATAAGATAGCTTCCTGAAAGCATGCTTGCGTTAGCACCTCTCAGGGAGACCCTGTCTCCTCTTTTTTTCTGAGCTAAACTTTGAGGAATAGTAAAGAAGAGGATTACAGCTTGCTTCTGGTCTGTTTTCTCCCTGAACCTCCAAGTCCAAGCAAGGCTTGGTTCTCAACATGTGGGCCATGACCCTTTGGGGTGGTCAGATAACCCTTTCACGGGCCTCACCTAAGACCATCTGCATATATTTACACAATGATTCATAACAGTAGCAGAATTACAATTACGAAGTAGCAATGAATTTCTTGTGGTTGGGAGTTACTATGACATTAGGAACCGTATATAAGTGTTACAGCATTAGGAAGGTTGAAAAGCACTGATCCAAGCTGTCTGCATGGGTCTCTCACTATGAGGAAGTTGGGACAGCTGTCTCTACTGGACTCACTACAGGCCCTCCAAAAAGCCTTTGTCCCAGGGGCTTTGACAATAACATAGTGTCTTTGGGCAGCCCTTTCTATTCCTGGCTCTTTCTCTTTGGCTTCATTAACAAGATTTACTGTTTTGTTTTCTTGCTTCTGAAGATGATTGAGAAAAACAACGGTGGAAAATGATGTCATACTGTCAGTGAGACAGACATGGCTTCTTTAAAGACAGCACTTTGATAGAATGTGTGATCTATTTCCTCCTCTGTGGCTCTGATCACGATCAGTCCTCTTGTGGCAATAAAACGCTCCCTGTGGTTTGTTCCGGAATTCCATTGTGATGTCTACTAGGAACCCCGCCTTCCCATTCACTGCTGTTCATAACTCCTAAGGAATATTTTAGCCAAATCAGTGTATTTTTACTTTGCAGTAAACAAATATGATTAATTTAAATACTGTACTCTGCTTATCATGAATTAAGAAGGATTAATAATTTTGTAAAGTACTAAGCAATATTCATAAAATATGAAGTTTCTATTATACATTCAAAGCAAATTTTTACTATTAGTATTACTATTTTAATAACATGCTATTTCTATATAAAAGGACCAGCGATATTATAGTTCATTCATTTAACAATACTCAATAACTACAATCAAGGGTGATTTAAAAGCATTTCTCAACAAATGCAACAAATTAAACTAGCTTTATGTATCTAGTAATCATTTTTACAGATATGCATACGTATAAGCAAGGAATAACGGGATGTAGAGCCTTTTCCTAAAATTTAGTCTCCACACATAATGATTATATGGCACCAGAAATTTCTCCATTTGCAGCTTTTATAGATTTGCTGAAATGTGCCTTTATTTTCTTTTCTTTCAAAGTTCATTGATAAATTTGAAGGTGAACATGATTTTTTAAATTTTTTTATTTAAAAAACATTTTTTTATTTTACATACCTGCCCCAGTTCCCCCTCCCTCCCCTTGTCCCACCCCCCTTTACCCACCTCCTCCCCCCTCACACCCTTTACCCACCTCCTCCCCCCTCACCCACTCCTAAAAGTGGGTAAGGCCTCTCCCTTGGGATGTCAAAGTCTGGCACACCAAGTTGAGGCAGGATCAAGGTCCTCCTCCTATATCAAGCCTGAGTAAGGTATCCCATCATAGGAAATGCGTTCCAAAAAGCTAGTTCATGTACCCAGGATAAGTTCTGGTCCCATGCAAGGGTCCCCCTCCCAAGTCACATAACTCACCCACATTCAGGGGGTGTAGTTCAGTCCCATATAGGTTCCCCAGCTGTCAGTCCAGAGTTCCTGAGCTCCCACTAGCTCGGGTCAGCTGTCTCTGTGGATGCAGGTTTTATGATGATAATTGGGGTAGTCACTAAGCTGATTATAGGGGAAGGCCTCTCTACTTTTACTGGGAGTCTTAGTTGGGCTCATCCTTGTGGATTCCAGGGAAAGAGATATTTTGATAGAGGGAGCCATTATGTGGTTAGGGAGGAACCTAGTGCTAGCGAACATGATATTTGAAGTTAAAATACTAATTTACCACTTATACTTCAATATGGTATTAACATTCAGCCTTGATAAAACTTATATGGAAACCAAATAAAGTATAAAAACATTTTTATAATTTATTGGCAGTTTAGTATAATATTCAAAAATCTAAACTCTGTAGACTTCATGGGTTTTATTCTTGTCTTTAATACTCCGTTCTTGTAAGTTTAGGAAAATAGTTAAATCACTATTCCTTAATTTCCTTTCCTATAAAATATTACCTTCCGTGATTGACTCTAAGGAAATGAAGAAGAGGGAGTTAAGATGTGTGAAGTGCCGATGATCGTTTCTGGAACAGGGTGGCAGCTATTCCAATTTCAGAACACTCATCTCTGAAATTAGAGGTTTCCTCTTGATGCAAAAGCATATAATCTACTTGTAGTGTGGCAGAGTCATCCCAGATCTCGAAAAATTAATCAAGAGTAAAATAACTTGAGCAAAGTCTTTATACCACAAAGCAATTTTTGGAAGAAGGAAAAAGTCTCTTAATATTTAATTCAGAAGGAAATTACTTAGCTTAAAGTACTTGATTTACCAGTGTTACAGCCTCCCCAAATTAGCTTACTCATTTTCAATATTATTTCAAATTATTGCCAAAAAGTAATCCAAATATTATATTGGGCAGTAATATCCTGGCATAGGAGTAATGTAGAGAAATGGTTCTCAGAGGACCATAGAAAAGCCTGAAGTGTTTGACAAACAAAATTCTATAATCATATTTTTCCACTGTATTAAATCACAGTTCCTTTTGTCAATGAAACTGAATATATAGCTACTTTTGAACATACTAACAGCCTAAGTGAGACATTTGCTTTTATCATAAGAAATTATTTTTGTCATAGTTTTGATACATAAAATTGTCACATTTTCAGATGGGCCCAAGAAAGCTTGAAGACAAAGAAATTAAAGGTTATAATACTGAGCCTTCAAAAGTGAAAGCCAAGGTCAGGATAATCCTTGCACTAAATCCATAGTGGATTTTAAAAATGTGCAATGATTGTTCACATTGAAAGGTCCCAAATCCCAAGCTTTAAAGCCACTTGGTTGCCAGAGGAAGGGTCTCATTTCGCTTGTTTCTCCCACCAGAAACAAAGAGCACATTTAGTTTCCTGCAGAGCTCAGTGCACCCCTCACATAGCGTGCAGTGCAGAGTACCCTTGACATATGAGGGCTGGGTGGATAGTTGCTGCTTCTGCTAATAGTTGAAAGAACAGCAATAACCCTTTTGAAACTAAAGTGAGACAGAATTTCAATTCTATCTACGAACAAGTTTAGTGGTTATCCAGTTCTAAACATGAAAATGAGATGCTGTGTAGAGAGAGAAATGCATCTATAGTCTCAGACCTGTAAATTCAGACAGAGAACAAATTAATAATAAAGGGTTCTATGAGGTATCTCTATGAAGAAAAGAGAGAAAGAGGGATAGATCCTTTTGAGTATCTTAATAATTCTGATGTCATACATTAAGGAAGAGTACCCGAAGTGGCAATATTAGGAAAATATTAAAGCCTGAAATAGTCATTGATTTCATAAAGACTATAGCAACAAGTCTAACCCTGCACACAGTCAATATTATACCATACTCTATGATTAGACCCACTAAATTATGTATACAAAGATTATTCAATGGTTATTACAATAATAATATCAGAATGTTAAATAAGCTTCTATCAATGTCTTCTACAGATGCAAAACATCCTCAAAATGAAATACAATATAATAATTTAAAATAACCACCCATATTCAGGATATAATAGAAGATTCAGGGTCCTGACCCTAATTATAGCATCAGTGTCCAGCAAGATGGGCCTTCATATATTCTGCGCACCTGTTGACGAGTTCTATCTTTTAAGATTTCAAAGGACTTGACAGAGATTGCTAAACATGAAGGAAATGTTTAGTATAAAATAGTATATCTAAATGTGAATTTACTTATTTCTACATTTGCTTATTCATCAAAAGATGCTCATTACAATCTACCAATTTATGTGTGATGTCCTTGTATATATATATATATATATATATATATATATATATATATATATATATATGTTGCTTTTATAGGTTGATGAATAAAGCTCTATTGGCCAATGGCTTAGCTGAGTATAGTCGGGCAGGAAATCTGAACAGAGAGAGAGAGAAAGTAGGCAGAGTCAAAGAGATGCCATGTAGCTCCCAAACAAGAAAGATGTTAGAACATAAACAATAAGCCACACCCTTACTATGGCAATACATAGATTAATGGAAATGGGTTAATTTAAGATGTAATAGCGAGTTAGGAATATGTCTGAGCCATTGGCCAAACAGTGTTGTAATTAGCATAGCTTCAGTGTGATTATTCTGGAGATCTGGGAAACGAAAGTACAGTCTCTGTTTACTGTGATAAGAGTTGAAATATGAAAGGGACTAAATCGTGATTCTTCTATAAAAATATCAAAACTCTGTCTTATAGACTTCTAAACATTTTTAACATGTGCCTGGTAAACTTGCATCTCTCATTCTGTTTAATGAAAACATGAAATAAGGGTTAGTGATCATACAGAAGATGCTTAAAACATTTTTACTATCTGAATTTAAGTATCTATCACCAAAATAACTTGATAAAATTCTAGCTTTGCAATGCTATATTTCATATCAAATGTTTTTCTCATTCATGAATTCATCTACCAAGATAACTTCTCTGGTACATAGTAAATATCTTAATTATATACATTGCAGAATCCCTAGTAAGTGTATATTAAATAGATTAAGTTCACCTAGCCTAGAGAGGGAAGAGAAAGCAGCAAGGGACAGTAAGATGACCTGATGCACAACAAGTTAAAGGCAGGGTGGGACAAGAGCCAGCTTCCTGCTACGTAATCTAAATGACTTTGTCTCTTGGGAAATATGACTATTTATCCTCTCGGGCAAAAATTCACCCTTGATTATCCAACTTCTTTAGGAAATCATTCAAAGGAATGAGCAATCTAGTTTATTATATCAAATACAGAATTTATTAATATTTTCTAAGTATGTATTTGTGTGTGCGTGCACTCCTTTCATCTTCCTAAGGCCTCCTAGGTAGGGCTGGGTCCTCATATTTAATGTTCACAAATAAGGGAAAAATCTGAGTAATAGAGAGGATTATGGCCCATAATCATACTGTAAGTAAATGAGAGTCAAAATTTTAATCCAGATGCCAAGGGTTTAATCACTAAGTATATTGCCTCTGTTTTCATATTATCTTACACAAAAACTAAACATAGCATACACCAGTGAAGTTTATCTCCTTAAGAATCGTTGGGGGCTGTCTCTTATTATAAGATGTCCATGCCATTCTTCTAAAGAACTCTTAAAACTTTATAAATGTGGGGCTGAGCATGACTCAGCAGTTCACAAAGTTGTTCTTGTTGCTCTGAAAAGGAGCAGTAAGAGCCAGTGCGTGCGTCTACACGTCTACACGTCGCTTCCAAGGCCAAGAGGAGTGTAGATGGAAATACACACCAAGTCTCAGATAACTGTTGAGCTAGGGCCTCGGCGACTCTCAGCGAATCTGTTCCAAGTTAAGCTTTTAGGTATTTATCTTTTCTGCCCAAACTTTGCTTATCTGGATGTTTATTGTTTGTTAGAGATACCTTATATAGCCAATTTACTTAGTTATAATCATTTAATTTTATTGAAGATAGCAAATTATGTGGCAGACTCTAATTTCCTGCTTATTAATTTTTGGAATATACATTTTCTATAGCTGTAAAGCAAGCATTTCCTGGATGTTAAACTAGCTTTACTCTTCATCTGCTGAATATACTCGCTTTCGAGGGTGGTCCGTGGCAGGGAAGACTCATAATCGCACCTAGGGTAAGACTGCTCCTGTTCTATTTTTGCTATTGTTTAAAGGTACTTTCCATGTTTTGTCCATCTTCCCTTTGATTTGTAAATTGCTGGTACAGGGGCACTGAACTGGAGTTAGTTAGCCTCTTCAGAATTGTTGGCCAGCCAAGCTCATTATAAATGTTCCAGCTACAACTCTGCCTTCCCATTTTACTGCTGTTCACAACTGGGCAGACCATGAGTGTGCATTCATATAGTGTATTTTGAGGAAAACTTTGGAAACTCTTTCAAAGTCTACATCACAATACTCTTTGAAGCCTTCCAGTCTGAGCCCTTCTTGAATTTTATCTTTATAATGGTCAGGACTTTCTCAAACTCAACACAGCAAATATTGCTAAACATAAATTCAGAACCAGAACTGATCTAAAAGCCATCAATACTTGAATCTGGCAAATTTGTATAAGGTTTCACTAAGACAGAGTGTTCATCTACCCACTTTGTAGCTCCCCAAAGGACGCCCTTGGCTGTGTGTCGGATGACAGCAGACTGTACTGGAGGGGAAGCCACTGCCCCTTGCATGCGTCATCTCAGATGATCTCGGGGCCATTGTGTCTATCATGTGGGTGTCTGACTCCACTCCCCTGTGTACAAAATGTATCTTCGAGAAACATCAGTTTTCCCAATTCTCATTTTTTCCAGTTCCATTTGGAATTCTTTGATCTCAGTTCAGGAATATTATGTTTTTCCCAAGTTTATCTTGAACTTGGGCAGTGTTTTAAATGTTCAACTCTCTTCTCTTTATTTAAACTGTTTTTACACTATGTGGTAGAATGGGTTGACTGGGTCAGCATCTAGTAGAAATACACAAAGCATATCAGAAAAGTATCATATGGCACTCCTAATGCCATATGATTTTTTTTCCACTCTACTAAAAAATTTGAGTCATGTGAGCAACTTTAAAGACAAGGATTCGTGCGTCCCACACCCAGTAGATTACTTAACTTTGTCCAAGATGCTTGCAGGAAATCTGTAGTTTTAAAGACCCCTTAGGCAATTCTCACAGGTAGCCAAGGTTATCGTTCTTGAGTTGCAATCTTCCACAGGAGACAGAACTGCTTGCTCCTTATCTGCACTTGGAAAGTTTCTTAGACCCTTACGGAGTCTGTCACTTGAATAGGATTCTTTTTTGTCATGCGACTGATCATTTTCCTCCTTCCTTTTACTTGATGACTTTCCAGAGGCATTGGGTAGTTCTGCTTCAGCCTCCTGAGATTACAAAACAAGCCTTTGCTGTTTAAGTTGGCTCGGCCAAGTAACAACTAACAAGGCTCATTAGCCAAAACCCCTGAGAACACACATCTGCAGGCAGTCAACATAAGCTTATTGCTGGGGGCAGTAAGGGAGACTGTCAGTCATAACTGTGGGCTAGGTATATCAAAAGGGAATCTAGGGGAGAGGACTCATTGGAGGTTTGGGAGCCATGATGGAAGAAACTGCTTAGAATGTGCAAACATGGGAACAGAGGGGGACATTCTACAGTCTTATCTTTGGAACAAGGAGCCCATCTGTGAAGGTTAACTATTTATAGTTTTATCATAAGACAGAAACATCAGTGAACTGTTGTTAAAAAAAATTTAAAAAATAACTTCAGCTGTTCATGATAAACATGATGGTTTTGATTTAGCCCTGGTCATCCTTTTCTAGGACTTGTGAGTTCAAAGGCTCAACTCTTCCCTTCACAATGTGGATTGTATTTTTAGCAAAACTGTTTTTCACCTTATAAGATACATAGTTTCCTACCTTCAATAGCATAATAGTCATCTATCTATAACAATAAATGTGATATATTCTAGGTAAAAATAAAAGCATGACTCATATAAAATCTTAGATGGTTTTTTACTATCTTTTTTGTATTAAGAGATAACTTCACTGTTTTATCTTTTTTGTATTAAGAGATATCTTTACTGTTTGTTTGCTCAGAAACATAAATCGTACCTTGCTACTTCTAACTGTAGAATATTGATAGGAATCATTTCTGAGGATATTCAAAGTTGATGGTTACCAGTCTCATAAAGCTGAGTAAAGGGTTAGCAGTACCATGTCTCCTCCTTTGGATTGGTATTCCTCCTAATTTACCTCCTGTTGCAGAGAAATTAAGTTGAGAGGAGAAGTATATTCCTAAGTAATTAATTTTTTAAATACAGGAAAGTCAACTCAGGCTATGTCTTCACACAAAAACTAATTGGTGTTATTAGTTATCTGCTTTAATGAAGTTCCCCTCCCCCAGCTTATGATGAGGTGACATCCTGACAAACTGATAATAAATAGAAAAATACAGCAAGTGAAAACACACTTTAAAAATGTAACCAATCAAGCATCCTAGGAAGCAGTTCACTGTCCACATGGCTGTAGACTGCCCAAAAGCATGGCTCACTGTCACTCCCAGTGTCTGTTGCATCAGAGAGCAGATTGCCAGCTATGCAAAGATGGAAATTCAAACTCTAAATCACCGATTCCACCAAATGCTGTCAGTTTGAAGAATTATTATCAAGCCAAAATTCATCATCACACCATCATAATCGGCTATTTTCTGCAACTGGTCAGGAACCATTTCCTACTGCCTAATGCAAACTGATAGACCTGGTGTTTGACTCTACTAGTAAAGTATTTACGAACTTTTTACCCACATTCAAGTGTATGTGAGTTTTCATTCTTAGATACAAAAGTCCTGGAAAGACTCTTAGGTAGAGTACCACGTCTTCTATGTGATTCAAACTAGGCAAATTCCCTGTAGTCTAGGTTTATATATTTTGTTGCTAAAATATTCAGTCTGAAACAATTTCTAACTTACAAAAAGTTATTAAAATAAAATAATGCACATTGCCTAGCTATCCAACTTCTGGGCATCGACCCAAAGGGCTCCATATCCTACTTCAATGATATTTACTCATCCGTGTTTATTGTTGCTTTTTGCCCAATAGCAAAGAAATAGAATCAGCCTAGATGTTTGTTAGTAGATGGAAAGATAATGAAAATGGGGGAGATGTACACTGTGGAATTTATAAGGCAATAAAGAAAAATGGAATTATGTAATTTGCAGAAAAATAGGTGACTGAAGAGCATGATTTTTAAGTGATGTAACCTAGGCACAGAAAGACAAACATTGAATGTTCTTTCTCATGTGGAAATCTCTAACTTCCCATTTTATATTTTTATTTATACATGTCTATGTTGGAACAAGAGAAGGTAGGTAACAGGAATGGACCCACAACAGGGGAAAATTACATTAGGATGAAACCTCAGTAGATGACAGCCTTGTGCCACAATGTTAAAATTGAGCATGCCTGGATAAATTCAGTCGAAAGTTGTCATAGGAACTTCATCCTATGGACATACTTAGCACTTCCCTAACACTCTGCTCCAAAATATATTCTTGCTCCAACAGAAACCATGTGGTAGAGTGAAGTAAGGAAGCTGGCCCTAATCTGGCCCCTAAAGCCTTCAGAATAAAACTCAGATTAAACCTAATACTAGCTATTTCAATAATGAAACAAAATTAAATGAAGAATATTTCACACTGGGCAACATGGGAATTTACAGCAGATAGCTCCAATTTACTACGTCTCTCTCTCTCTCCTTCGTTCTCTTTCTACTCAAGCAGCCCGTTCTTGTTCTCAACTCAGTCTTCAGTCTTGCATAATTGAAGGAAAGAACCTTGAAAGCAAAGCCACTTAGAATCCAATATACATTTGGCAGGACAAAATGAAGAACTCATATCTGGTACTTGGATAACTTAAGCATGGCTGCGCATGAGCCAAGGTTCACTGGAGGCCTCAGTGGTGATCTCACACCTCCCAAATGGTCAATTACTGGCTCCGAGTCCAACTGCAACCAGAACACAACCTGCCAAAAGGGAAAGGTCTGCTCCGTACCTGTGAAGCTGGTTGAAAAGATTGCCTCCGGGGACATAAATAGACCTGAACACTGTCAAAGGAAAGAAGTGGGAGACAGAGGCTTGAATTTCAGCATTAGATAGGGAGGCTGGGACACAAGCATCCTCTGCCTGATTAATAAGGGGAAGCCAACCAGAATTCGAGCACAAAGATGGTTCAGTTTCTTCCTATAAATAACTAAATGAATCTGAGTCTCAGAAAATGAGGGGTTTTGTACAAATCCATGCCAATCTCGAGATGATCTTAGCATGGACTATATAACAAAACCAGAAAACACTGGAGGCAGTTTAGTTTGCACTTATCCAGAGTTTAAAGGAAATGATAGTAGTGGCAATGGAAGAGCAAGCCAGGCGATTTGTTACTGTTTCTGTGATAAAATACCATGGCAAGGCAACGGTAGAAGCAGTTGTTTATTTGGCTTGACAGTTCTAAAAGGGATAAGCGTCATGAAAGCTAGATCTAGAATCTGGGAACTTACATCTCAAACTACAATCAGGAAACAGAGGGAACAATCTCAAAATGGCATAAATTTTTTTTTTTTTGCTTTTCAAGACTGATTTTTATTATTATTTTTTTATTGAGAAAAGGAAAAAAAAAGTTTCCGCCTCCCCCCAGCCTCCCATTTACCTCCCCCTCCTTTCCCCACTCCTCTTCCCCTCCCTCTCCAGTCCAAAGAGCAGTCAGGGTTCCCTGCGCTGTGGGAAGCCCAAGGTCCTCCCCCCTCCGTCCATATCTAGGAAGGTGAACATCCAAACTGGCTAGGCTCCCACAAAGCCAGAAAATTAAGTAGGATCAAAACCCCGTGCCATTGTCCTTGGCTTCTCATCAGCCCTCATTGTTCGCCATGCTCAGAGAGTCCAGTTTTATCCCATGCTTTTTCAGTCACAGTCCAGCTGGCCTTGGTGAGCTCCCAATAGATCAGCCCCACTGTCTCAGTGGGTGGGTGCACCCCTCGTGGTCCTGACTTCCTTGCTCATCTTCTCCCTCCTTTCACTCCTCATTGGGACCTTGGGAGCTCAGTCCAGTGCTCCAGTGTGGGTCTCTGTCTCTATCTCCATCCATCACCAGATGAAGGTTCTATGGTGATATGCAAGATATTCGTCAGTATTGCTATAGGATAGGGTCATTTCAGGTTCCCTATCCTCAGCTGCCCAAGGAACTAACTGGGGACATCGCATAAATCTTTAAACTCTCAAATCCCACCTCCAATGATATACTTCCTCCAACAAGGCCACACCTCCTCCAACAAGGCCAAGCCTCCTCCAGCAAGGCCACTCCTCATACACATCCCAAATAGCACCACCAACTGGAAACCTAGTGTGGAAATGCCTCTCACTCTGGGGGACATCTCATTCCAGCCACCACGAGTGACAGATGAAAGAACAATGTGTTTCTAAACTGAGAGATTCTGAACTTGGAAAGCAAATAAGTGTGCTGTAGGTCTGTTACATGTGCAACTGTGATATGATGGGTAGAAAGAGATCTTAGGAGAGTGTGTGTGTGTATACACATTAATTAAAGTAAATATGAAAACTTGAACACAAAACAGAATGAGATGTTACCCAAAATTTCTATATTTTTCTAAGGACATAAAGCTATTGACAATGGCATCAACATAGATCAAGGATCAATCAGTCAGAAAAATTCATCTGTTACTCATTATTTTAGAGTTTATAGTCCCTATTGTACCATCTTCCTTCTCGTTGCTATTTACCATGAAAAGCTGGCGACATTCAAGTATATCCATTGAAGACAGTAAAAAGAACCCCTGTAAATTTCTAAACTTCTAATAATGAAATTGGATGACTCATAGGTCAGTCTCCTACTCACAATATCTCTGGTCAAGCTGAAGTTCCAGGGCTGCTATAATCCTATGTCATCACTTCTCATCAACTTGCAGTTATCCCCAGGGCACCAATCAACCTGTGCAGTGCTGTCCAGTTTTAATCTAGTAGATGCAAAACAAATTGAGACTGTGAGTCACAGTAGTGAAGAAGCCAAAAATACAGGTGGACTCAGGTTGGCTTCTGAAAGTCATGTGTAGGAGGCAAAAATCTAATAAGAAAAAGCATAAAGAGTGGGTTTTATTGGTTGGTCCTGCGTGTAACAGAAAGCTAGTCAGCAAATCTAATCAACATTGGAATTGAAAAAAGATTAAGACCCTCGATTTCAGACTGACGTTGATAGACTAATTTTGGAAACTCAACAGAGGTAGCTTTGCCTGATGACTTTCCCACAACATAGCATTTTAAGGACCCCTTTTGTTTCTAGTTTACCTTAAAAGCTGCAAAGGGAAGTGATCACATTTGTAGGAAATTGCTAAATGGTTAAAGAAGTACAAGGACAACAAGGAGAGTGGCGTTAAGCATCTTTGAAAAGCAAGAAGTGGTTGGCTGTGGATTCTGGATTGTTTGATGGTTATTAATTAAGTCATCATGAGGTCAATGAGGGAGGAGAAAGAACTGATAAATTACATGCTTGAGTGCAGAGAAAAGACTTGAGAAAAAGAGTTAAAAGTGAATACTAAATATACTCTGAATTGGGATTTCAGAATTTAAAATGAGGGCCAGGGAAAGAGAAGATAGCTAGAGATGGGAGGGAGGTTAAAATTAACCAAGCATTATTGAGCAATATGGCCCCATTTCTACACTGCCATATTCAAATTAACCTCTCCAGATCTATATCAGAATAGCTTGCATTTATAAAAACAAATGCTATCTTTTGCTTATCCACCTCACAGAGCAAGCAACACAACCAACAGTATCAGAACTCTGCATCTTAGATATCAAATGAGGACAATGACTTCATGATAATTTTTTTCTCACTGGAGACTTTCTATTTTGATGCTACTTAGGAGGTTTAAAATATGCTATGTCTTCAGGGCACCTTGCATTTGGGGCTTTTGCCTACTGACCACGGAGATACCACTTCTAATGTTTTGCCATATTTATGTTGAAGCTTGCTGCTGTTGTATGTGTCACAGAAACATCAGCATTTGCCAACATTTTGTAGAAAGAATTTTCAGTCCGATTGTTTTGACACATAGAAGATGGATAGCATTTACAGACAGCTCTTTTTAGGCTTTGGACAGTGATGGAACTCTAGAAGGAGGGTACCTATAGGAAAGCAAAAAAGGTCAAGTGTCCATGCCTGCCCGCATCCCTCATGAATGGCTATTATAGCTTTCACAGAATAGTGGATTCCAGAATGAAATACATTTTGAAACATAAGGTTCTGAGATGCTGCCTTCTACCAGAAGATTCAGGCAAGTTTGTTTAAAGTGCCTTTGCCTCCGTTTTAACATCTGTGAAATCAAGATAATAATGGCATCTAACCTGAACTGTTGTGACTTTATAGTGTGAAGTCACAAAAGTGCTGTGAATACTGTTGACAGGCAGAAAGCAGGCAATAAGATCACTATGAGATGCTGTGTCGACTACTGGCTTCCATATGCTAAACATATGACACAGGATGCCATGCTGGGAGCTCTCATATAGTGTACAGCAATCATTATCAAGAGCAAGACGCAATAGTGTGGCTTCACTTTATGTGTGCTCCCACACATCTGGTAGGTGGGAGCTGAGAAGAGTCCTGTTAGATGGCAAAGCCTTTCTCTTTTAACAGTTCTGCCAAACTCTTCCTTAGGTCTATGAAGTGGTGAGAACATCTTTATTGGCTTCTTAAAGTTAAAAACAATTGATTGTGATAGTTCTGAAACTTACAGCTTAAAATATGAACTGCTTGCATGGCACATACTATTGGCAGGCGGGCCCATGTTTGTTGTCTCAAGTAACACCTGAGGGAGCAAATGTTTTGTCTTTGTCTTTTCACATTGTTCATCTGTGAATCTATTTATCAAAGGCTAAAAAGGAAACACGAAGAAACTGAAGAGGCCTTCTAGTATAGACCAGGTGATAATCTATCTTTTATATTTTGACATTTACAAAAAAATCTCAGAAAATGAACATAAACAAGTGATCACATAGAATTCTAATTCATACAAGTTCATAGTTAGACTCTTTATGAAGACCCTGTGGGCCTTTCCCAACATTTCGTGTGGCAATTAAAGTCAGTTCTGCACATATCTGAAGAGGACAAAGACAGTGCATTTCTCTCTGCATGTATGCATGTATATTTGTGCACATATATGAATATGTGTACACACAAATTATCAAGTTGGGTCATTTCTCCTTTTTTTCTTCTTTTGTTCTTTCCTTCTCCCTTTCTTTCTTTCTTTTTTATTTTTCTTTTTGTGCCAGATCATTCCCTTAAAAGAAACAGAAGAATAGATTGTACAAAATTCTCCCACCAACTAGGAATCTGCAAATTCTTTTAGAATCCTGAAGGCAAATGACAAGATTATCATTGTTGCCTGCCTCACAAAGTTGTGTAGGGTAGAGAAAATGTTCTCAACACATGGAATGCCTATTTTTTAATTTATAGGTGAAAATGTTAAGTTCAGAGATGTGTATGTGCTTCTTTAAAACAATATAACTAGCAGGTGGCCAGCCTAAGGATTTCACTCATATTTCTGTCAGTCATTCCTTGCTAAATTTTATGACTATTTTGATTAATAAGATTAACAACAAATGACTTTAAGCAGGAAAATGGCAGCAGAAAATACTTTCCCGTCATGAATAGATGGTCATGTGCAAAGGTCTTTCTCCAAACAAACTGACCAGAATTGAAAAGATGGGGCTTCAAAGTACACATTTTTTTTAGTAAATTCTCTCAACCAAAATGTGGCCACAGCATTTATTTTCATTCTCATAAGAATCACCTAGGTTCCATTCTTTTAACCCAAAACGCTTTTGCCATTATCCAATCAGTTTCTCATAGAGCTTGTGTGTAAACAGGTCAGTGTGCAGGACCCAACAACTCCTAGAAACTGATTTACATAGGCAGAGTCTAGAGGCTCTGAACCAGGATTGCTTTGCTTTCCAAAAACCTCTTTTGAGGATGACTATCTGCCTACCAACCTCCCCACCAGGCTTCTGCTGAAATATTTAAATTGAAAATAAGTAAAGAACACCATGGTATAGTTTTCTAAACCTTGAAACATGTAGAAGATCACCTGGCACACATCCAAACTTTACAGAAGTAAATGCCAACTTCCTGATTACAATTCAAATATGCATTGTACTCTTATGATTTCCCTCAGTACACAGATATATAAAATTCTGTTGCTACAGTGAAGTCACTATTCCTGTGTACAAGGAGGTGAAGGTATATATAAAATTCACTAGCCCAGGGAGTAACCAACCCACATCTGTGTCAGATAAATATGTGTTCCCACCTCCTGGAGAACTGGTATTTGTCCTCTGGGCAGCTAGGATATTCTGTTCTTATACAGTCTAAAGACTTTTCTCCTTCTTTCTGTACCATGGTTTTTAGAAACCTGTTTACTTTGAAGCTGATTTCTGTAAACAACATGCCCAGTCTTATATAGCTCTTAGTATATATGTCTGCAGTATTTTTATTCTTTTGAAAAAGTCAGAAAGAGAAGGGAACTAAATCAAGGCAGCAAGGTGCACAGAGACGTGGGGGAGGGGGGCGTGCGCGTGCACATGCTCACACACATGTGCGTGTTTGGCAATTGATTATGTTTTCATCAGAAGTAGCAATTGTTCTTTCTTTTAGGTAATTTAGTATAGTCTCTTCTTAGATACTAGCCTACAAATCTCCCTGAGAACCCTTTGGGTTTTTCTTGATCTAGAACTCTCATTACAGAAAGCACCAGAAAGGGAGAAGCTAGGCTGGGGGACGAGGTGAGTGATGACAGTCAGTGAAGATCCGGGGTTTTGCAGACGTTGAGGACCTGAGCTTTGTACATGCAGTGCCAAAGCTGACTGAGCATGTTTCCTTTGCAGCATGAATAATTACTTGGCAATAAAGAAGCACTTGCTGATGGGGCATTTTATTGCATGGTATTTTATTATCTCTGTTTTGGAAAATGGTGGCCAGTGATTATCTAAGAGAGAGGAGAAACTCACCTCATTAATTTCTTATAGCCCTGAACCCTCGACAGGGTATTTGATGGTGGGGGAGGCACACATTTTAAATGAGGCAATGCTTTTGGTAAACGCCTTCTGAACACTCTCTCTTCTAGAACACGGAGACCTTGTCCTCCAGCTTTTTCTGTCAGGGGACGTTTGCTCAGTTTCTCTGGATTTGTTTTGACTTTGACTTTAGTGACTGTCTTAGTCACTGTTCTATGGCTGTGAAGAGACACCATGGCCAAGGCAACTCCTATAAAGGAAAGAATCCAATTAGGGGCTTCCTTATGGCTTCAGAAACTTAGTGCATTACCATCATGGTAAGGGAACATTGTGGCAGACATGGTGCTGAAGAAAGTAGCTAAGAGCCTTACATCCCGGTCCTTGGGCAGTAGGCTTGGAGAGAAATACGGTACTTGGCATGATCTTTTAAAAAATCAAAGCAACATACTAGTAACACATTTTCTCCAACAAGGTCACTCCTTATAATTCTTGTCAAATAGTTCAACTGTGGACTAAACATGAAAGTATATGAGCCTGTATGGGTCTTTTTCATCCAAACTTCCACAGTAACAGATTCACACCGGCTGTATTAGACAGTTTTTCCTTCCCAACATAGTACTGTAGGGTCAGAGCCCCAGGCTGTGCTCTGGTAGTGCTGCTAATAGCTGTGCCTATAACCTCAGCATGACTTTTGATAACATTGGCTCCTGCTTCTATGAGATGGAAAAATGGGACTGATGTCTCCTCTGGCCATTGTACATTACGGTTGGTGTTGAGATTCAAAGTTGAGTGTAAGCACTCTTTTACGTTTCAAAAACAAAAGATATATCTATGAAATTCCAACATAAGACTCATTCTTTGATTTGGCATTTAGTTTGATGGATTAAAAAAAAAATCCTGTTCATTGTAGTTTGTTGTGTTGACCATTTCCAATGGAGATCATCTGGAGGGTTTCCACTGGTGTGCTTCCCTCAGAGAGAAAGCATTCACTTCTGGGTATGACTACAATCACCCTTCTTGCCTGACTTCATAAGAATTTTACCTTCTGTCTAATGTTAGCAATTATTTGTTTTCCTGATGAATTGATAGAATCCATGGGGTTTTTAATGCTTTGTGTCAATTATACTTTTCAAATGGCTGCTTGCTAGATGCTGTTATGAATGGTGTGTGACAAGGGAAACAGAAGCACAGCAACTGGGACTTACGGGGTTCTGAGATGCCTGAGTCCAACCCCTGCAGACCCGACAAGGTGTGCAGCAGAGAGCCTGTTTCTCCTCATCCCTGCTGTCTTCATAGACCACCAGAAAATTGCTTCTTTCTGGTTCCCAGAAGTGCATCTCCTCTAATATTTTCTAATGCCTTTGATTTCAAAATGAAAGAAAGCTAAAAGAAGCAAAGCCTTTAAATTTCTGTTGTTTTGATCAGTTTTCTAAACCTAGTAAACTGTGGAGAAAGTTTAAGACTCAAACCCTCAATAAGGTTTGTGACAACATGAACAACAGAAAACATGCTGTCTCCTGTCCTTCTGATCATAACCCTGATGCCCGTGTTCATTTCTTTGTCTGTTTGTGATCTTCATTTGCACATTTCCAAACAGGTACTTGATTCTGTTAGCTCCTGATCATTAATTGTAGATCATCATTGCAGACACCGCCACTGATGTGTTACAGGATCATATGACAATTTCAATTTAAATTTAACTCTTTTCATAGATAAGCAGTCATTCTCTTGGTTCCCCATCTTCCCAAATATTATGGCATTCCTTTCAGTGAGATTAATATCTTATTTTTATATTTTACAATTAAATAACTATTATCACAACTAACCCATACAGAGCCATTGTACTTCCTGTCTCATTCAGTCCCACTTCATTATGATGACCTCTTGTAGGCTTCCTTTTTCTGCCTTGCACCCAATCAGTAACTCACATCCAAACCTCCTGACATAAATGTAACTGCCAACTAAATATAGTCAAAATCATTGGTTTCATCTTCTCTTGGAGCTTTACGTTTCCATTATATACTGACAGCTTCCTTGTTCTTGAAAGGACTTCATTATTCTTCAGTCATGTACTGCCTTTCTTGAATTTGAACTCTGTTTCCTTAGCTCTGACCAGTCCACTTCCGTGTTTCTGAATTTAAAGAACACATTCTTTAGTAGAGACCTGGTAAATGGTACAAGAAATGTTTTGAGAACCTTGGGGTAGAAAATGTCTCTATCCCTCTTGCTATCTATAAAGACCTGGTTTGGAATTACAGTCTTCTAGGAATTGTAAGACCCTGCTCCACAGCTTCACCGCTCTTGATTTCCTTATGCTCCTTCATAACTTTGGCTTTACCCATTGCCAGTACTCAAGTCAATGAAACATTCTCACTACCAAAGCCCATACCTATCGCCAACCAGTGCTCACCAGCCATTGAAACATTGTCACTACTAAAGTCCATGCCCTTCACTGCTATTGGATACAGTGATAAATTAATTTCTGGAACTCTTCTAGAGAATTCTCTTACAGAGATGTCAGAGGTGGAAGAGCAGAAGTAGAAATGGGCACAGCCATTGCAGGTCTCTGCGTTTTGCTCTGCAGTAACAAATGTCAACAAGCTAGACAACGGAACAGTGAACATTTTTGCACTTGTAGCTCAGTGGTCAGAAATCTACAGTCAATTTCTCTGTGCCAAAGTCCCATTTCCACCTCACTTTAGCAAGGCAAACACTGTCTAGCCCGTGCCTATAAGAGTGAACTAATTTAGGTCCCTCGTGTCAGTAGAGTAATGCACTGTTTATCTCATGACTTGATTCACTCTGCATAATTTCCCTGAAATTTTTCCACATCGTCACAAACTAGAATTTCTTCTTTTTTAGTGCTAATATTGCATTATGCATCTGCACCACATTCTCTTTACCCTTTTATCTATTGATAGATGCTTGGTTTGTTTGAAAATTCTTGACTACTATGGAGCATACTTCAATAAACATGGGAGCAAGTCTATCTCAAAATGTGTATTGCAGTTCTTTTGTATACATACCCAGTAGTAATACTGCTGAATCACATTGTAGTTTTGCTATAACCTTTATTTTATTTTATTTTATTTTTGCTTCTCAATATGGTTGTATCACTCTCTACATTCTCAATAGTGGACAAATTATTCCACACCCTTCCTAGCTTTTATCTTTAATAAAATAATATCCATTAATAGGTGTGAAGTGATAAATACACTATGGTCTTTCATCTATATCTCCTTGATTATTAGAGATAGTGAATCCGTTTTCATATCCTTGTTGAGCATTTGTGGGTCTTCTCTGGAGAAATGCTTGTAAAGATATGTTTTGCAATGTGATACCTACAGTTCACAGTATGGTGCTGTGTACTTTAACAGGTAAAGAGCATAGATTCCATGTTAAGTGTTGTTTGCCAAACATACACAAAGATATGAGTGCTGTACATACATGTTTAGTGACCTGGCATGGTGACACTGTCAGGGAAGTGATTATCCCCAAGCTCATCAGGGTATGTGTATTAAAAGTATAGAATATTGTCTCTTTTATGCCTCCACACAGCTATACTAAAAAGCAGTCAGTAAACAGGGATCTGCTCGCTTGGCTTTGTTTCTGGAAGCTCAAGAGAGAATTTGGTTCCTTACCCACTCTAGCATGTATCTCATGTTTGTGGATGTAGTATTCTTTGACAAAGCCAACAGCCTAGAGTTTTCTAATCTCTCTCTGCTTCTGTCTTTGAATGTCCTTTCCTCTCAACAGGACCTGTATGTTTCTATGAGACCTGCCAAAATAGTCTAAGACATTGTTTACATACACTACTATTCCTAAATGTCCTTTTAATCCTAGTGATTGATTTTTCTTACCTTATTGCATTGATTGATATCACTAGTGTAAGTTAGAATAGAACCAACCGTGGCCAGAAGCCTTATTTCCTGTTGCTGTGTTTCAGTAAGTACAGTATTACCATAAAGCTTGGTTAGTATTTTCATCTATAATCCCATTTATACCTAGATTGCTGAGCAATACTGTCTATTTGGGGACTAGTTTATTTTTGTAATCAAAACATGAATATACACATATGAAAACGTATATTTATATAATGGCAAATTTTTCTTTCTACAAAATGTGTAGGCTCTTGGTGTGTTACTAAAATATGCATCTTTTGAAGTTCATGCAATTTTGTTTCAAATCACAATCTTCCAAGAATTTATCTGAATCATTCACTAAATGTTCTCTTTAACTAAAAATGGACCCAAAATAGATTCACTGTGCCTGCTGTTGACAACTAGAAAATGACTACATCTAATAATATCTTCAGTCATTTACCAACAGAAAAGAGCAACAACATGACCAAAAAAATCCTGGAATTCTCTGGTTCTACATAGGATATTCTACCTAGGATATTCCCAGCAGCAACCTGCCAGGGTGTTGTTTCCTAAGCTACCAAAGTCAACATGGAAAAACAATGGTAGGATGGTATTAGAGATTTTGAAAGGAGCCAGACCACCTGATTTAATTTGAGCAAGCATCCCTTTCAGAGGAGTGTGTCAACACACACAGCCTGTACAAGTCAGGAAACAGAGCTAAGGAGATGGCTGAGTAGCTGAAGGGCAGCTCCACAAGCGTGAGGAGCAATGTGCAGAGCACCCGTGGCCACCTGCAGCCAGCCCCATGGTGCTGCTTAGAGGAAACATGTACTGTGTTGAGTGTAGCTTTTATATATAAGGAAGATAGTATATTAATCGTGTTTTGTTTTTTTTTCACTGCTGTGATCCAGTCCCTCATATGAGGCTACTTACGGGAAAAAGGATTCCTTTTGCTTCTGGTTTGAGGGCAGTCGACCATGGCAGGAAAGCCCAACAGTAGGAACAGCCATTAGTTTTGACAGCAAGAGCAGGTGGCTGCTTGTTCCCATATGAGTGGATCAGGAAGGAGAGAGGGGAATGCTGCTCTCCATAGTCACTCTTCTCCCTTTCGACGTCATCTTCTGTCTAGGACTGTAGCTCATGGTATGATGCTGAGAACATTCAGGGTAGCTCCTTCCTTTATCAGTTCAACCTCTGAGACACGCCCTCAAAGACACGTGTAAACATTTGCTCGCTGATAATCTGCGTGTTTCCTAGTTCAATCAAGATAATAATTTAAATTAATCATAACAAGTGCTTGAAATAGGTGCCTCATTCAGAGTGTCAGACTAAGCCCTGTTGATTGCCTCCATGGATGGCTGTACCCAATGCTGGAACACAAGAGACAGGAACATCCACTGGGTAGTCTAGAAAAGCCTATGAACAGTTCAGAAATCAAGGTGTGCAGCAAGACCAAAGAAATATATAGATTGTGCTTTTCTAGGTGTGAATAAAGGAGAGTTCTGGTAATTGGAGCAAAATCTTAGACAAAGTTTATTAAAACCCTATAGGTGACTTGTTTGTCTGATGGGGCTTTTGTTTGGTTTGGGATTTTGTGTGTGTGTGTGTGTGTGTGTGTGTGTGTGTGTGCGCGCACGCGCGTGCGCGTGTGTGTTTCTCATGTTTTGGTCACTCCTTTTTCAAAAAAGAACTGGCAATATCAAATTATCAGATGAAATCGCAGGCTTCAAGAAACCATAGTAACAGAAAAGAATTAAAGATAGAGAGAACTGCACTCAGTCAGAAGTCATTTGCAGCATCTGGGGAAGATGCTAAGGATGCTGAGTTAAGGATCATAAATAGAAGAACAGAATCCAGAATGACTCAAGAGCTAGGACCTGTGAGAGCATGATTCAGCAGCATGAACTCAGAGTAGGAGACTGTGCCGTGACTGAGCTCAGCCCCCAAACCCTAGAAACAAAACTAGAACTCGAGAGTGTTTCCTGGGGACATTATATGCAGCACTGAGGCCACGAGGGAGGCTCCGCTTCCTGTCTAGAAGCAACTCTCTGGAGCAAACAAATCTCATGCAGCTGCTTGTCTCCTGCACATCCATTTTTATCTGCTTCTTGCTGGGTGAAGGGTGGGAATGGGAGTTCCAGCGGCATCCAGACACTGAAGAATTCTCTCAACGTTTCATTTCCTGTAGAACTTTTTCTCCTCCAGCGTGGAAAATACTATCCTGCCACATGGTTTGCCCACATATTCCCCACATATGACTTGTTGCAGAGAGGTTAAGAGACCTGACGTAGGTGGCATAAGGACATGGTTTCTGAATTCCACGTTAAATAATTTTTGATCTGGGCCAAGTTACTTATTCTCTTTGTAAGTGTGCTTTTTCCTCTATGAAAATAGATAAGTAGCATTCGAATAGAAAGTGATGACGTGTAAAATGATAGTTCAGTGCCACAAATAACAGCTAACATCATTGCTGGTGTTATAACTATTGTTAAGCTTTGCTGTCATCACTACTGTATGTGATAGACCGATGTGAGCACACACACAAACACATGTATAACACACAAACACATGTATAACACACATGGATATACAAACACACAAACACATGTATAACACCCCATTCATATACAGTAAGACTTAGCTAAATGACTGTTTCAAGGTCAGACACCCTTAATTTTCAGGGCTTTAACAAAAGGCCCATGGCTTAGTGCCTCATTGCATAAAACCAGAAACTGATCGCAGAGATCCAAAGAAAATACGAGACTTCAGATATCAGTCTTACAAGACCATCCAGAGGTGGAGTCCTAAGAAAGTGAGCCACAGCCAGGCGGTGGTGGTGCATGCCTTTAATCCTAGCACTTGGGAGGCAGAGACAGGTGGATCTCTGTGAGTTTGAGGCCAGCCTGGACTACAAAGTGAGTTTTAGGAC
>NC_022022.1:30522289-30541530 GCF_000317375.1 Microtus ochrogaster | reverse complement strand
GAGGCCAGCCTGGACTACAAAGTGAGTTTTAGGACAGGCTCCAAAGTTACAGAGAAATCCTGTCTCGAAAATAAAAAAAAAAAAATTAAAAGTGAGCCACAGCACAACTCTTTGAAGCTAAAAATAAGGCCTTGTGATTCTATTCTCAAGATACCTGAGTTGGCTTCAAGCTATTTCATTTGCCATTTTATCCTGTAAATTAGAAGACTCACACTCAAATGGAGATTTAATCAAAGGAGTTATGTATCTCTGCATATACCATCCTACCTGCTTGGCTTCTAGCCATTATAGAACTCTCTGAGTTAAACCATGACAGTAACTAATTTTGCTCATCAGTCTGCCTGCATCTTGCACATGGCTTGCTTATCTTTTCTCTGTGGAGGCTTCAGTTAAGGCGAGATACAGGGTAGCCTGTCTAAGTTAGATGACTTGAATGTTGGAGAGCAGAGCTCAGCTGATGCTAAGCTGGGGACTCTGCTCCTCCCCGTGAGGACAAGATCCTGTTTCACAGACTACCTTCTCACTGTGCTCAAGTCTGAGGATGCACATTCTGTGGGAGAGACAGACAGACAAATCTGTTTGTTATTTCTATGGCCCAAATTTATGAATCTCGCGTAGGTACCCATGCTCACTCCTGAGCAAAGGCAATGAAGTAGAAAACTCTATGACTTTTAAGTTGAGGGGATATGAGCACTTTCTGGCTATAAGGGGTAGAGAGGGTCTGGGAAAACCTATGGAAAGGTAAGTACATGCACAGATACATAAATATTTATACATTTTTGACAAATTATATATCTTTTAATATACACATATTTTATATCCAAACATATATTCCACAGTCATACATACATATATAAAAAGCATTGGAGCTATGTAAAATAAGAACTGGACTCTGCCACTACTCATCTTTATTTTGTCCAAACCAACTTTACCTACATGACATATTTTCTGTTTATTATTTTATTATCTGTCTCCCATCCACTAGAGTGAAGCTCCACAGAGTCAGAAACTCGATCCTATTTTCATTACTGCTATATCCTAGGTCCCTTCCTGACACACAGTGCATTCAATTTATCTATGGAATGAATGCATGCATGCATGAATCCTGCTGTAATGTGCAGGACCATAAATTCAGCAGCACAGATGAGGGCTTTCAGGCAGAATGCTGAGACATCGGCTCAATGATGGTTCACGGCACTGTCTTCTGCAGCTAACAAATTCTACACATGGTAGAGGCTGTCGTCCAAGCTCCTTCAGCTCGCGCTTCTGTCCCACAGGAAACGAGACTCCTACAACCACTTTTCCTCTGAGTTTAACTTCGCTCTCAGCAGCCAGTGCTCGAAGCAGAGGGCAGCTGTGAAGTATTAAGCATAAGGCTGTGCCAGATGTCAGGATTTCTCTTTCTTTTGCCTTCCACAAGATGGAATTCGTGGAGCCTCATAAAATCACAGTTAATAAGCTGCCTGCTTTGCCTTGAGGTCTCTCCAGGAGTTCATAATAGCGCTTATTTTGGAGAGCACGAGAGCCGCTGCTCACAAATATCTTCTGGTATATTAAGAGTCAAGTAGAAATGATGAGAAAAGACCCTGTTTGCCTTTAGAAAAAATTAAAACCCTCAAAGCATTAAGAGCAATAAAAGATTATTACATGGCTTTCTCAGATAGGAGGTATGTTATAATGAATCCCTATGGCAGGGTCCTGCACACCATTTGTTGTGAACACCTTAGAGTGAATGCCGGGTGTAATACCCACTCACATCTTTAACACGACTACCTGAGCTCCTCTGTGCACACAGAGGTTCTGATGAAATACTGTTTAATTCCAAAAGGGAAGAAACAGCTCAAAAACTCATGAATTACATAGTTTTTATAGTACAGCATTTGCAAAGTTCTTAGATTTTGGTTGCAGATAAAACAAGTCATGTAAAATGTCGCATTATAATAGTTAACACTCTTTGGAAGAAATCAAACATACCCATAGTCAAGCTTGCATCACAATAATTGTATTAAAGCACACAAAAGTTATGTTACTGAGGCCTGCAAGATAGCAATAATTTATGAATATTTATAATTTTCCTTTTAAAAGAAGCATCCATCTAAGATCACATGTGATGCATGATTAAAATACACCTAAAATGAACACATGAACAAAAGCTCTACTTATTGGCCATCACGAGGACAGGCTCCTCCAGACGATTTTTAAAAAGTTGCTAATGCATTTGGATCATTCCAAAAATTTTGTGAACCAATATAGAGAAGAAATGTGAACGTTGTGTTTGAAAAAGTTCCATCGGTCACGCTTGGTGCAGGTGACTGTGGTTTATGGACACAGGTAAGGACACTGGGAAGTACTGGGGGATCCAGTGTCCAGTTTTCTACTCACGGAAAATGGACACACTCAGTTTAAACAGCCATGCAGGAGTCCAGTGCCGTCATCACTGTTATTATAATTACTGTGATAGACAACAGTTACTACTCTGTAATTTGCAGGCAGCATCTTAATTCTTTAGGCATATGTTACACTTTAAGAATTTATGAATCACATAATTCTTTTAAGATAGGAACAATTAATCTTCCATTTAAAAGATAAATAAACCAAGGAACAAAAAGTTAAATGTTTGATGGTGACACAGAGTTCTGGGAGTAATCAAGATTTAATGGGGAAGCTCAGCCAATCACTTTGGCTAGGGTGTGGCCGCCTGGGGCCAGGGAAGAAAACCTGGCATCCAAGTGAGCTCACTCTCCTCTCTGCACATGGTGTTTGCTGGTTTGCTGGACCCTGGTCGTGTGAGTTTCCCCGTTTTCAGTTATTAAATTATATATCTGTTGTTTTGAGCTAGTCTATTTAAGTGTATCAGTCAAATACGCCGACAAAGATTGAGACTGGAACTTGACCACCAAGAGTCACGTATTCTATACAGAAAGATTCAAAACTATAACCCAGGAAGTAGACAATGATGGACTCTGAGATGTCACCAGAAGTTTAGGTCTAAGAGCTGCAGCGCAGCTTCCGAGAGCAGCCCATACTGTCCTGCTTCACCTGCATGGCAGTAGCCTTTTGCTCACTGCACAATGGTCGTCATTCTCAACATATATCAAAAATAAATATATATCTGTTCTCTAAAATGAGCCAAAATATAAGTCCTTGGTTTACCAAATTAAATTAGTTCTGAGAAAAATAACAAAACCAAAAGTCATGAACCTGGGGCAGGGACTTGTCAGGATAATGATGGGTGGATACTGACACAATTGACAGTGGGTTGGAGGACTGTATATATGTCCATTGAAGGACAGTATATATGTGTATAAAAGCCACCAAAGCACAAAATTAATCCTAAGTTTACACAACTTGTTCCTGTCCACATTTAGACATCTCTTTGAAATCTGTGGTTCTCCTACCTGAAAACAGTAGAATCAGCCACAGGGTCACTAATATATGTCAATGGCTGGGTCTGACTCTCACAAATCTGTTAACAGCCTCAGGTGGGACCTAGGCCAAGGCACAATGTTCAGGCCCTGTATAGTGAAGCCCAAACACATTACAGACTTGGCATCATCTCTCACTTGATGTCATATGAAAGCTCATCTTTCTTTCATCGATATGCATTTCTTGTTAAAAGTAAAAGCAAAAGAAAGTAGCATCTTAATGCTAAAGTCTGACAATGTTATCATACAGGTGAAAAGCATGATAGAATCCCTGACAAAGAATGTTGGAAGTCTGCCACAGAGCATGCTGGGTATTTGACAACCCTGAAATGAAGATTTGCACATCTGTTCTGGACCAGATAGAATGAGAAAAAAAAAAGCAAGCAAACAAAAAAAAAAAAAAGCAACAACAAACAAACAACCCCCCCCCCCCGAGATTTAGCAAAGGATCCTCAGTAGGTTTTGAGTTAGGGGAAGTGAGGACAGTACCAGAGTCGCTCAAACCATGGTGGGTACTGTGTCCCAGTGATGTGGGATTTCCCTCTGTATGTTGTGATTACCATAAATGAATAAAGAAACTGTTTTGGATCTATTGCAGGACAAAACTTAGCTAGGCAGAGAAAACTGAACTGAATGCTGGGAGAAAGAAGGGTGGAGTCAGAGTGACACTATGTAGCCCCACTGGAAACAGATACTGGAACTTTAGCCAGTAAGCCTCAGCCATGTGGTGATACACAGATTAATGGAAATGGGTTAAATTAATATGTAAGGGTTAGTCAATAAGAAGCTAGATAATGGGCCAAGTAGTGATTTAATTAATACAGCTTCTGTGTGATTATTTTTGAGCTAAGCGGCCAGGAAATAAACTAGCAGCCTCCTTACTATATCCCAGGACAAGCCAGGGTCAAAAACCTAAGTGTTTTGATTTCCATTTTTGACTGAATATTAGCAAAATAAGAAGGAAACAATATAAAGTTGCTGTTATGATGATTATCAAAAAATAGCAATAGTCTTAAATCACAATTTAAAATTAATTTTAATACTCCTCTAACATTTAGATGAATGTATCTATAAATGTTTAGAATTTTTCTTCTCCCCTTTTCTGTCTATCAAGATAGCCAGAGCCTAACTTAATAAAAATGTTTTCTATGAACAGAATAACATTGTCTATAAGAGTGAATTTCTGGTATATCAGGAGAATATGGACTTTCCTAACATTTTTGGGAATATACAGGATCATCTTTTAATGCCTTAAAGTGCTGGTAGCCATATCTCATTCTAAATGGAGCACATGAATCTAGATTTTCTTAAATTAATTTCATGTTTTCATACTTATTTACATTCTTTAGAATATCATATTAAACAATTTTGGCCTTGTCTTCCTTATGAATCAATAATGGGTCTGCTGTTTCATTGGAAGTCTGCCAGTCACCCAGGATATTTATCTTATGTGCTCTTTCTGGGCAGATTTGATAGATAACCTGACTCCCAGCCCCGACCCTAATGTTCAGATATGATTGGAAAGCAGAATAAATGGGATTTCCCTGAGGGTCACACACAGATACCCATTTCCTGACCCTCTGGCCAAGCTAGGCAGCTCCTTGTTCCACAAAGAGAACCTATAGGGTTTTTTTGCTAGATCTTTGATTATTTTACTTATGTCATTTACTGTCCACAGTGTGCTCTCCCTGTCTCTGCTTTTGAATGTTTTATGATCATAACTAGAAGTCTTAGATGCCACCAACCTGAGGTTTACTTTTTGCAAAACTCTAAGTTATGCCTTCTATGAACATTTTGGCTTGGTTTATAGAATCAGATGACTTGGCATGTTACTAAGATGACTTCCTGTGTATATACTTACTTATCTTACTGTTTGAAACCTCCAGTAAGAATACTCTCTGTATATCCTTGGGCAAGTTAGTTAACCCATTGTGCTTAATTTTTCATTCACTTAATGAGAATCATAATAGCAAACTAACATTGAAAATTAAATATGTTAACATTGGAAATTAATTTTGTAAAGCTTATAGCATTTTCTGGTACATAGTAAATATTATTTAAGTTACTCTTAATAACTATTAATACTTAGGTTAATAACTATTAATACCTAGGTTATTTCAGCTATCATATTTACTATAAGTATTGCTTTTACTAAGATAAGTTAATATTTTTATTTTGTCTCCATTTCTTCTTTTCTCAGTTTCTGATATTTTGGATAAGTGCTTCAATAAAGCTAACTAAAAATTATCTTCTTTAACATTATTGTTTTTCTTTACTGACTGGACTTTGCTTATGTTGGACTGATATTGTTTCCATTTTTGTTTTAAAGGCAGTTTAATTTTCTCGTGAGTTGTAAATTTTTATAAAACTGTCCTTGGCATGGAACAGACTGTTTAACCCTACCCTACTCAACCCTGCCCGACTTTACCCTACCTTACCTTATGCTACCCTACCCTACCCAACCCATTAAATACTTCATCCAGTCTTTGGACAGTAAGTAGTGTTCTCCATTTAAAACTAAAAGAGTCCTTCCAAAGATCCTCAGAGGTGAAGTTGAAGGTGAGCGAGGCACAGCAGACAAGCTAATTTAAGTCTGTATTACCCTACACTATGAAGAGAGCTGCTTTCAGATTCACATGCCTGCTAGCCGTGTTCCGGCTCCCTTAGAACTAGCTGTAATTTCTTTAGGCTGTGACTATGAAGATTAGGAATTCTTTTCTTTCACCAGTAGCTGAAACCTGTGTAGTGAATCACTCATGGCTTTAAGATGTCAAGCTGTCCCCTCTCCCCAACAAGCAAAATGCTTCGTGACAGAGTAAGGTGCTATAGGCCTTATTGTGCAACAGTTGTGAAATCTACACAGCGACCATCTTGGTGTCTTGGCAATGGACTCCACAAAGTCAAATGTTTTACAGTATTACAAGTTAAAATAAAAACTGTCAGATATCAGGACTAAAGAAAATGCTGTTTTTCTGCCAAAGTGAACTCACTGTTCTCACCGATTCTCTTCCAATTTGATTTCATATGAAAGTATTGTGGAAATAAATTTCTTTAATGACAATGCTTTTTCTTCTACCAGGAAAGGTTTCTGCTTTATATTATCTTAAATTCATTCAATTACAGAAAATGCATGTATAAGAAGTTTGTGCTATTATCAACTTATCAGTGTATTTTGCTACAATCTGTGGCTCCTTTGGGTGCATCAAGTATGTTTCTTGTGCAGAAGTAATGTTCCTTGAAGAGAAAATCTGAGCATACATGCCGCCGTGCTCTCATTAGAATGCAATAGGATAGTAATGCCTTTGGCAGCTGATGTGAATGGAGCTTGACAGCCGAGATGGAGTGGTTACAGTGGGTTTAATAAAAATATTAATCAGATATATATATGATATCTCTCAAAGAATTTTTTTCTTTTTCTTCCTAGTGAAACACTTCATTACTACCAAATATAGCGTACACAGAAACCAGGAATGTTCTTAGCTCCGTAACACATCCTCAATAATAAATGTTTTACTTTTCCTTGCTTCGTATTCCATCTTTCAAATATTGTAATCAATAGGAATCAACGGTCCTTATTTGGAAACTGAGATTATCTCAGGCACATGAATACTGAGAATAGATTTGCAGCAACATATGCTTTAAGGATTGTTCTGTCTAATTTGTCAAATAACACTTATTTGTTCATAGTAATAGTATAAAATTAAACAGTCCTTTGTTTCACTTGTCAAATAACACTTATTATCTAACAACTGAAGAGTATAATTTTTGTAGGAAATTGCTAAGTGTCTAACTGGCATTTTATGTTTGCATCTGGCTTGAATTCAGAAGCCACTCTTACCTCTTATTTTAGATAAATGGAGTGTCCTTCCACTGTAAGGATGGCAATGTAGCTTTTATTGCTCTGCTGTTTTGACCGCTTGCTTCTTTGACCCCGACTCAAATTATTAAAGACTCAGAAACAGCAGACAATGAGTTTTTGAAAATTGTCAACACAAATATAAACCTGGCCCTTTGCTTTCACTAACTTCAATCTGCCAGCTTGAAGGCATAGAAGTATGTCTACAACCGGCCTTCTACTTGGTGTTCCTTTGCATTATATAATTTTTAATCTTAATTTGATTACAGTATTCAAAACGAGTTAATGATTTATACCCTTGTCATGGTGGTGCCTTGTGTGTCCTCTGCTGACCTTTATTAACTAGATTATTATAAATTATTAAATTTAAAGCTAAAACCAATGTCTAGACTTTGGAGTACTCAGTAGTGAACTTTGTGCTACTGTCTGGTACACGCTCCTGTTTTTGCCTTGAATATTAGAATAGCCTATATTCTAGGTGTGGCAACTATAGATGCACATGCTTAGTCAAGGTCGTTTCATAACCTCCTCACTGCTCTCAGATAGACTCTGTGCCCCATCTATGCCAACATCTGTCCCTTCTCTTTACATTCCTGTTATTAAATGCCTTATTGGTGGCCTGGGCCGCACCTTCCCTCATTTTGTGCTGGAAAAAGAGAAGTTAATTTAAAACTAACCTAAAAATTATCTGTAACATAAGCATTGTAAAATCAAAGTTTACTACCTTGTAGGATACTTTGAGATTCCTTCAGCCTCCAGCTCCTTCATAACTTTACAAAGGAAGCTGTGCAGGATGGAATCTCACCAGATATGAGTGCATACCTACACACGCTGGCCATTTGCCCTGCTTAATACCTATGAGGATAAAGAGGTTCAATATGAACCTATGATAATATTTGTGCTATGATTCCCTTTAACTAAATAGGGTATAACTTAAAAAGATTGTTAGCTAGGAAAAGGTGTCTGTTTTTAATCTTTTGTAATTTGGGGCCCTTTGGCTTTATTCTTTCTTCATTCTCTAGTTTGAATACAACTGGCCTTTGTTCAACTTTGTAACTGAATATAAATGTTTATGTAAACAGAGCTATGTGAAAAATATAGTAACATAAAATTTAATTCTATTTAATTTAGAGTGAAACAACACTCTAAAATAATATATATAGCAATTGCAGAGAGTTTTCTATTTACCAGGTTTTATTCTAAGTCCTTGATGTCAGCTGTATTTTCCAGTAACTCTATAGGGAGAGATACACTGAAGCTCTCTTGGTATCTAGAGAGGCCAAACCAGAAAGGAATTAGCTGAGCTGATGCAAGTACTAAGGGAGAGGAAAATCTGAATCCACATCTATCTGATGACTTTCCTCGTCTCAGAACTCATGACCCATGGAATCTGTGCATGGTCAAAAGGGTGCCGATTAGAAAGACATTCTGGCGACGAGCAGCACCTGCCTACACCACGCTGAAGCTAACCTTCAGTAAACAAGTGCTGCCTCCGGGCGTTCTATCACAATTTACATCTTTTAAAACACCATCATCTGCTGTTAGGATCCTGTGGCTTTTCTCTTTGCCTCATTTTCTTATGGACCACACTGTTTTGCTTTTGCTCTTCTTCGCTAGAACACCGACCTTCAATCTTCCACCAATTCCCACCAGTTCCTTCATCCATTAGGTCAGTAAACATCCATGAACTGCTACCACTAGATTCAGGATGAGTCTCACAAGCCTTTCTCATCCTTCACAACCCAGTCCTAGCTATGATTTCCCTAGGCATTTCATATGGAAATCTTGAATTAAGCAAAATACAAAATTATAATTTCTTGGTATTTTTTCCATTGATTTTTTTTCCCGAGCTAAATATTCAGCATCTTAGGGGAATGTTATGTCTTCTCATCCTGTCTACTTAGAAACTTGCCATGTATTATAGCATCATACACAGGGAAGATCCGCAAGAAATGTCCACTGCCTGATTGGTCCATGCTGGTGATAACAACCATGCTTAAACATGTCCCTCGCAGATGGTGTGTGAGGACCTTCTGGCTGCAGCTGTTGAGTAGTTTGGGTAAAGTCCCTGAGCCAGAGACTTCTCTTTCTGTAAGATGTTTCAGCTCAGTCCTGAGCATCATTCTGAAATCAGAAATGCTTAATAAAGAATGGTTCTCTTTCTAGTTCGGATTTCTGACTGTGTGATTACATTTTCCTTGTTTCTCTTTCTTGTACTTTTTCACTAAAGCCCTTCTGCCCACTGCTTCCTACACATCTAGCTTCATCTCAAAAAATGTCGACACAGCTCAGGGTTTTTAATTCACTGTTCAGAAGTCTGTAGTACGAAATTTATCTGTTTAATTTCATGGCCAGTTTATCATCTTATATTTTGGAAAGGAATGAGGCATTAGTTGGACAAGTATATTTTATAATCAATGTTCAGTAGCCTGTATCTAACTGCTCTTCTGAAATCTTTAAAGCACAATTTTGACTCTGTACTTGCAGTTCAGTTCTGTTAGGCAAATTTGTCAGTTACGTCTTACTGATCAAGTCAGAAGCTTATCTGTCCTCTGTAAAACTAGTCTGTTTTCAGAGATTGGAAGATTCTATACTTAATGCTCATGTATCCACTCCAAATATATTTTCAAGTGTTCCTACATCCAATACAAAGGATATTTAAGCTAAGCATGTTCTCTAAGACCTCCAGCTTAGTTCTAGATTGCATTGAAAAACATGGTGTTAATCCGTGTCCACATCTCTGAAGGATTTTTTAAAAAAGGCTTTAGCCTGTGGACTGACCATCAGTTATTGAGGGTTAGAAATTTCCAGGGTCGCATTTGACTCCTTCCCTCCGGCCTTTAACATCATAGTTTTTAAACACCCTGTTTGCACCATCTCTGTAGTCCTTGCGTCTATAACCCCCCCCCTCTCGTCAATAGCTTATATTTTGAAAACCAAATTCTGAGTATAGTGACCCTCTGACTCTCTGTCCCATTGTTTCTGAAAAGAAGCCTTGGACATGATGCATTCCACTCTTTGCTCACAGTGAACTTCTTAAGATGCTTTGTGCTAATGATTCCACACAACCATTATATTTCTCCTCACCCGGGTCACCAACAACTCTCCTTGAAAGTCAGAAAAACTGGCTTCAAAGCATTTCTTTTGAAGTTTTGTGAAGCATTTAACTTTGTGATACATTTGAAACCCTCTCTTCTGATTTTCCTGTTGGGTATTTGGATGTTTCCTCTCACCTGCCCTTCCATCCTCCTGATGGGTATTCAGGTGTTTCCTTTCACCTGTCCTTCCATCCTCCATTTACAATGCCTAGAGTGGAGCTCCAGGAGGTTTGGAGAGTCTCTAGATGACCCATCTATTGGTAGAAGTGGGGTATTGAAATCAACCATCACTGTGTTGGAGCCAGCTTTAATTCTCTATTTTATCTGTGATGATTTATTAAAATAAAAAGTAGTGTATCTTGTTTCCCTTTATCTTCTGGCAACAATGAGTAATTTTGACTTTATTTTTTAACTTTCTTTTTTAATAACACTATATTACTATATAGAAGCCCGACTAAATGTTTAACAAATGTATGGATAAAGTCAGACTTAGAAAAAGAAGCTCTGCTTTCTTAAAATTATTTATAAGAAGGAAACTCTATCAAGTCCATATTATTATACTCATTAAGTACTCACTACATGGTAGAGATGTGTTGACTTATTATTTTGATTTGACCTTCAGAAAATGAGGGGCAGATCTTTAAATAAGCCATTTGAAGCTCGCATTCAAAACGTGTGGTCCCTGTTAAATACAGTCACAGGCCATCCTTTTCTCTATGCGTTTTGACAAACACAGTTTCTGTCACTTGGCTTGTTCTAAGAGGAACAGAATGTTCCACAATTATAAGGAGCTCTGTCTCCTCAGAGAGCTTAAACAGAACTAGCTCTTCCAGAGATAAATATAATTTGTTCTCACTCAGTAAGTCTATCTTCTACATAGTATGACCTGGGGTATAAATCAGTGGTTAGTGCATAGCATGTGGGAGGCCTGGGTTCAAGATCCACCATTGCTAATAAGTTAATAAGTAAACAAATACTAGAACCAACTTCAAAAGGACAAATAAATAGAAATAAATGAGCTTTTTTCTCCCTTATAAACACATGGAATAAACATCTTTAAAATATGATTACTTTCATTATATTACAATATACCTGATATAATTAATCTTTTCAATATTATATTTCTTTTTTTGAAATCAACTCAGTATTCATGATGGATGGCTTTCTCGCTTTTGTTTTGAATGCCATGCATTGAACACATGTCAAAGGTTATAACCAAAGTTGGTAATAAAGAAGAATTAAGTATTTAATGCAACTTTAAAAGTATTTTCCCTGTAGGTATGATTAAGGTACATTATTAAAAAGTACCTTCTTTCCTTTCAGATCAAAAACATTAACAGAAATAATGAGCAAGGAAATGACTATGAAGAGGATGTTGCCTCATTTTCAACACATTCTCCCTGTAAGTTTCCTCCACTCCGTGAATACATACATGTTTTATAATATGGTGTATGAAACCTAAAAACAAGGCTGAACAGAAAATGCGGGAAGGTATTTCATCACTCAATGAATTTTTAAATAATATTATAGTAAAGATGTTTTACCTACGTATGCTAATTTAAACACCTTTCACAAGGTCAGGATTTCATAATCAAATATGAATGTATGAGTTTTCTTACCCTTAAAAATTATGTGAGTCCGCTTGATATTCCTTTCTGGGTATTTGAAAGCTGTGTTCCCAAATTTGTTTTTCAAGACATAATCGCAGTCTTGGTACAGCTGAGTTTTCAGCTGTAAAGTGGGAAGCTAAGGCTGTTTCTAAGATTCTCCATGCCACAGCACATAGAATCCTATGTCTAACACCTGAAGACAAATTCAGTATCATAAATGTTCAGGTCAGGTCTCTTTAGCATGCAGCAGTTTGCTTACCATCTCTACCAGTGATTATGATGGGCATCTCACCCTTCAATCCGGAAAACGCTGATTACTGCTGTCTTCCTTCCTCCCCAGCCAGTGGAAATGCCTTTTCAAGTTAGTTCTAAATTCTTGAAGTTACCCTGGACTTGTGTTCTTTTTCTGCCACTATACAGCCACCCCACTATAATACTACTGATTGCACCTTCAAAATATTGCCATCCTTCAACCCGCTGTCACTGCTCAGTGTTTTTTGTCCTAGAGAGGGGGAGGATGAGCATGCCTCTGTCCTGGGTTTGCACAGTTTCGGCTCCCTCCACATGCTCTTCCTCCCCTCACTATCCTCGCTCCCTCCCTTACTTCATGCACACACCATAAGCCCTGTTTTAACAATTTTTTCATTTCCCTTTGCCTGTACCTTTCTCCACTGTGCTCAGTATCATTCAGCATTATATTTCATTTATCTGGTTCTTCATCCATGGCCATTCACTTAAAATACTTGTTTGGGGAGATTAGGATTGTTTTGTTCACGTCCATATGGTCTAGAAGCAGTACATGATCAATGCTCAGCTATACACTACTGGCCACAAGCTTTTCAAGTGACAGGCTAATGAGCAAACTAGACAAAATTCAATGCAAAGCTTACCAGAGTATACTTTGATGAAATTTTTCAAACATTATCGTAAAACACACATGAATACTACATATTAATAAGTTGGTTAAAAGGGCTCTGGTTATATATTTTATCATCTTAATAATCAAAGGCTATGATTAAGTTCATTTTTAATACTGACCATACATGTATCATGATATTCCACCCTCTGAAGAACTGCCAGTAACAAGAGAACATTATCACAGTCTCTTGTAAAGAAAAATCTCATCTCTACAGCTGAAACTGAACTTTCTCGGCTCTGAAACCATGACTGGGCTCAGCCATCAGTTTTCATGGGGTTGGCGGAGGTTGAGGCACCCCAGTCAGCATCACAATAATGACGGAGCATGCTGAACCCTCTGCCTACTAACCCTAACTTGCCAGGGCTGGCTACATCTGCCAAGGCCCTGGAATGTCTGCTCCTTGTTGGTGTCAAGAAATGCTGATTCTAGAACTAAAGTGCTGGCGTGCAATTTCCTGCACTTGGCTGTAGTTCTGGGCTGATGACTGATTTTCTTAGATGAAATGGTCGAGCATCTCCAGGTCCTTACGGCTGAGCAATAGTTCCCTTCCAGTCATTCCGCCATCTACTCCATGAGCAGGGATCTCTTTGGGGTCAGTGTTTAGGTGTTAGGAATAGAAGATTGAATGAGACCTCTGAAGAAAAATCACACACAAACAACACAGTATACACATATACTCCCCTAAACACCTACATACACCACGCAGACAGCACAACACACACTTACACTCCCCTACATACATATGCCACACATACATACAGTATATAACACACACCACACCTATCACACACACACCCTTACATGCACCACCTATACACACATACATCACACACACACACACCAGGTACATAGCACACACATAATACTCCCCCATACACATACCCCACATACACCCCACAACACACACACACACTCCACACAAACACCACACATACACAATACACACACATCCCAGAAGTCTGCTTGCTGTTCCCAGACTAGTATTTCTAGAATCTAAGTTCAGTTCCAGAAGTAAAAACTGAGCTTTCTGCGGCTTCGTGTGAAAGAAAAGATTGTCCAGGGTGCCATTGTACACGTTCTTTTCCACAGACCTAATTCCTCTCACACTGCTGGATGTTTGCTATGGTACAACTTCATTTTTCCCAACAACAAACAACAAATGCCTTCTTCCCCCACACTGTTTCATAGAATATTTAAAGCTATATTTTAGCTTAACCAAATTTAAAAATAATTCTTTTTCATTGGAAATGATAAGACACATTCCAAATCTCTTTGAAAGATCAGAATGATTATGTCCTTCGTTTTCACTTTTAAAAAGAAAACATTGTGTAAATTGTTTTATGGATGTGAAGTTATTGCAGCTTGATGTTGTGGTGATATTCCTGGGTTGTTAGAGTATTATTCTTCGACTAGAGGGACATTGACTCAATTATGTTGACATTGACTCAATTATCAAAAATTTCAGAGCAGAATATACTTTATCATTAGATATGCTTTCTCCAGAAAAAAAAAGACATTTCACCAAGAAACAATTTCAGAAATTAATGAAGTACCCATAATAATGTGTGGTTGTTACTTATACAAATTATTTAAAATGCCTATTACCAGCACTAAGTAGTATTATAATATTTATTATTATATTACTGTCGTATGTGTATTTACATGGAGATGAGAAGTAGAGGCACAAATTCTGTTTCAACAGTTTCTCTACAGTTAAAGATCACTGTCTCTGTGACTGTGTCGTGTGCTCGTGATACAAGATGAGCTGGGGCATTGAGGTGAATTGTGAAGCTGAGCTATTGCACTGGGCATCTTTTTACTATACAGTAGGTCACAAAAGTGTGTTAACTGTGTTACAATTTTCTGTGAGACATTGGGTCTAAGCGAAGGTTCTCAATCTTCATCTTATAGCTACGCCGTCCCCAGCATTTCATCACAAACTCTGCAAGACACACAGACAGAGCATGGACGGATCTGAGGAACCTGAAAGGGCAGGGGACACAAAGGAAGAACCAAGTGCCAAGGAAAGACCCAGCCTGCCAGAGGTCGATGGTGTAAGCTCTGAGAACCAGTATGATGATTTGTATGTGTTCATCCCTGGAACTGACTCCGACAGCAACTCCCAAGAGCCTGTTCTGTACTGCAGACCGCCTCTGCCCCCACCCCGACCGGGGACTGCTGCCTCGCAATTGGAACGGCCTCATTTCACCTCACAAGGTAAGTTCGTAGGTAGCAATGCAAAGAAGCAATTTATTCCAAGGCTTCTGCACAACAGATGGTACAACGTGGACTCTGTGGAGACACGATCCAATTCCAAACCAAGGGTGACGCTCAGATCTAGCTGAAGCTAAGGGAAGAAAAGTAGAGATAATCTCCTTACCCCTTCTCTCAATCCCTTCTCCCCCCAAAATAAAATGCCCTTGCAACCGCTTCGGGGATGTGAATATGGTAACTAATGATACTAAAATAAGCATAATAGTTTGGAAAGAAGCTGTCGTGATGCACGTAAAAGGAATGTGGTACATTCTGTGGAAGAGTTCAGTGTTCTAGCCAGAAGGAAAACTGTTAGGGGGTATTTTGGACATGAGCATGGGGCGCTTCACTCACCTGTTAGCTGGGTTTCCTGGCTGCTAGATCTCCTAGGATTTCTCCTTGGAGATCTCCATAGCCTAAAAATTCCCAGTTCCAAGGTCATTCAACACCATCCCTACTTCATTCACCTATTTCGGGCTTAACCTCTCAAGTTATACACTGTTCTCACAAAGAAAATTTCATAAGACTAAAATTAAAATACCGCTGTTTTATTAAATGCTATAAATAACCTTCTAGGATCTGAGCACTAAAATATGTTATCAAATGTATGAGCACTGCTTGAAAGCGTGGAGAGATGGTTCTCCAGTTAAAGAGCACTGGCTGTCCTTGAAGAGGACCCAGGTTCAATTCCCAGAACCTACATGATGGCTCACAACTGTCTGTAACTCTATTCCAAGGGTTCTGTCCCCCTCTTCCGGCCTCTTTTCACACTACATACACTTAGTACACATGCAGACATACAAATACTCATACACATGAAATAAAAATATAAGTGAATTTTGAAACCATAAAGTTCAGCATTACTGCCCTCCAAGAGCCTGTCTCTGGGAAGGCTCGTATTTATCAGTATAAGCTGTGCTCAGGTTCTACACTACATTAGAAAAGCAAACCTGGGAGATATTTCCCTGGCTTTTCCAACCTGCATTCTTTGCTCACCTTTTCTGGACCCCTTGGGAGGGTGGAGTTAGCACATAAAAATCTGTGGCAGAAGAAAACAGGCTAGCAGTAGACTGGCTGCAAAATTCTGCTGCATTTTTCATATTTGAAAAATTTAAATAATAAAATGAAAATATTATCTTGGGTCATCATAATCTTATAACGTAAGTCTTCATATACAATATGTTAGCTAAGAAACCTAATGCCACTGTTTTATAAGTTTACCAGATACCTATAGCCAAAATTATAATCTTGGCTAACATATCTCCTGAAAAGTACCACATGTAAGAGGCAAAGACCTATTCCAAAAAATCCGCATTGCTTTAACTTAAAAAAAAAACATTTGTTTTCTTTAATATTTTCATATTTTGTATATAAACAATGCAAAGTAAAGGGTTTCATAATAATACACACATTATATAATTATTTTAATCATATTCATTCCCCATACATTCTTGTCTCCTTCTCACTGGTCCCCTTCCTCTTGCCAATTGATCTCCTTTTACTTTCATATTTTTTAATTCATCTTTTCACCCATTGCAATGAAAAGTGAGTAGAAAAGAAAATGGCACTGTTAAGATATTTTTTATAAATTTCCAGGTTTTAATTTTATTTTGTATATCTATTGACTTTTTACTTTATGTGTATGAACGTATTTGTGCTATGGCATGCCTGTTGGAACCCATAGGACAAGTGTTAAAGATGGCTGTAAGCCAGTATCTGGGTTCTGGTACTCAAATCCAGGTCCTCTGCAATAGCAACAAGTACTCTTAGCCACTGAGCCGATTTGTAAGAAAATAGACATCAAATTCGACGAGTGAGACTTACAGACATATTCATTAAATAAAGTCTTAATTTACATCACCAGGAAGCATCTTCTCACCTCCCCAACAGTCACAAGATTGAATTATCATTGTGACCCTTCTGCCACTCAGACACAAGACCAGAGAGTCTAGAATCAGAATATGCTGCATCCTTCCAGGGTTCTTCTCTTTTCTATACACATGTGCCCCATTAGTTCATCAGTTGGAGTGATGCACTCACAGGAGTTAAATGAATCAATTGTTCTTAAGTATACAAGCTGGGGTGAGAAAACTCAGATCCCACTCCTTAAAGCCAAGCACAGTCTGATGCTTTAGAGGATAAGAAGTAAAATGTATGATTTCTAGTGTGAGCCCAACTTTAGAGAGAGTTGGAAAGAGAGGTGGGTGGGGAACAGCTCAGGAAATGGGTTCACAAAAGTGAGAGAGTTGGCACATTTTACTGCGAATGAAGTTCTGAGAAAGTCTTTCCCACACACTTAATCGGGTTTCACCCAGAGGCTGTCGGGGAAACAGAAGTCATGAAGTTGAAATCTCAAAGCCATGTTATTCGTGCAGAAAGAGGAGATTTTCAATGATTTCAAAGCTGTGCCAGACATATAGGAAATGAACAGTTCTTGGGTTAAATGAATCAGAAAAATATAGTTTGAGATGCTTTGGAAGAATGTCAGGGTCACCCCTCTCAGAACTACCAAAAGCAATTACTGCATATTTTTATAAAAAATACTCTTTCATGTAGTTCTATCAGCTATATTTCCCCTGAGTATCTAAGTTTCTCCACTAAAATCCCAACTGCATTAATTAATATCAGATGCAAACTATCCAACAGAAGCAAATTGACAATGAAAGAATAAACAGTAATATCCACAGTCAAAGACCTTCTCAGCCTAGTCGGGAGTCACGGGTTATTTTAAACTTATTAATCAGAGCGTTTAATATGCTTGTCTACTTAACAACTGCTATGAAGATGTCTTAGCACATTCTTACACAGCAGGGAAATATTTTTCTGACTATGGATCCCTAAAAGATTCTGTATCTGTGACTGAATTCTAATCACACAACTGATCCTGAAGGCAGTGATTGCCCACACTGTTACCCCAAGGCCTCCAGTTTGGTGTCATGTTTAAGTGAGGTTCGTATTCCCCCGGGATAACCACGACTTGCACCTTTGAAAAAGTCAGTTTACCACAGCAGAGAAACACTTGCCAGGACAGAAAGTGGAAGTATGTATGACTGGTGCCTCATGTTATTTTCTGAGAACTCAAATTTTTGGTGAAATATTCAGTACAAGCAAAGGAAAGGGAAGATGTCTTACTGGGGAAGAACATGTCCTAGTTTCATGGTTAAAAACACCCCTTTTGGAGCTTGAAATATAGATTTTCAATTTTCTGATATCAAATATGTACCTAAAGTAAAGTTTGAGAAATCATATTTTTTGAAAACATATATTAAAGTCTTTGCTTCGCAGAACTAGCGACTCCAAGCTGTGTAAGGGGATCAAATGACTGACTTTTCCTTTCAAATTTTGATAGCAATGATAGGCATTTTACTAGAGACAGGCCTTTTTTTCATGTTGTTTCAATGACATTTGAGTAAATTGATTTGAGAAACAGGAAATAGAAAAAGCAAGACTATTGCATAAAATATAAGACCAACCCCTTAAATGTTTTTTAAGCAGGAAAAATGGCGGAAAACCATATGGAAAGAAGTCAGAACTGGTGTTACCTCAGCACAAGACAAGAGGCGAGAGAGGAGCCCAGCAGAGAAGAAAAGAAAGAGGATGAAGCACAGAACGAAGAGGAGGAGGAAAACCCGTATACATTTGCTGAGACCGATGACAATGAGTATGATCTAATACTGGCCAGCAAGAGTGTAAAGAAAAGAACTGGAAACCGGTCTTTCATTGTAAACAGGCCTCCTGCTCCCACCCCGCGGCCCACTCACGTCCCTATCAAAGAAGAAACAACGCCTTACATAGCTCAAGGTAATGGTTCAATATCTCAAGATTTTTTTTTTCAACTTTCAAATTTTATGTGCATGGATGTTTTACCTGCATGCATGTCCATGTACAGTGTGCACGCCTGGTACCCAGAGGCCAGAAAAGGGCATTGGATGTCCTGGAAATAGGATTACAGAGAATTATAAGCTACTGTGTGGGTGCTGGTACTTGTTCCTAGGTTCTTTAAAAAAGCCACCAGTAATTTTAACCATGTTCCCAGCCTCTATTTCTTTTTTTTTTTTTTTTTTTTTTTTTTTTTTTTTT
>NC_022022.1:30504506-30522189 GCF_000317375.1 Microtus ochrogaster | reverse complement strand
TGTAGACCAGGCTGGTCTCGAACTCACAGAGATCCGCCTGCCTCTGCCTCCCGAGTGCTGGGATTAAAGGCGTGCGCCACCATCGCCCGACCCAGCCTCTATTTCTTGAATTGTTTTCTAGTCCATGGCTTACGGGAGAAATTTGGGTTGACAGATGAGGTAGAAAGTGGAGAAATTAGTGCTTTAAAATCCTAAAGGCTGTAAGCATCTTTTCAAGTCACAGATGAGTTACATTGGCCCAATTTTTATTATGGCATTTTATTCATTCTAAGAATTTCATACGTGTATACAAAATTGTATTTATCCCCACTGCTTCCAGATCCACCTTCCTCCTCCCAACTTTCAAACTATTTTTCTTAATAATAATCTACGTTGTCCAATTTACGTTGCCTACATATCCAAGTGAGTGGAACCAACAACTGGAAGATACCAAGTGCCATACACTTGTAGAAAACCGAGTCTTCCATTCCTAAAAGCCATTGAGTGCCAGTGATTCCTTATTTAGGTGTGGGGTCTTCTGAGTCCTCCTTCCTTCCATGCTAGCATTTTGACTGATGAGATGTTGTACAGGTCTTGCTCATGGATGCAGCAGTCTTGTCCTGCTTTTTCCCCAGTTTTCTTGCTCTTACAATCTTTCTCTTTCTTCTCCACAATGGCTCCTGAACGTTGGAGATACAGAGGTGACATACCTGTCCCTTTTGTGGCTGAGCACTCCACAATCAATTAGTCTCTGCCTGTTGGCCAGTTGTGAGTTTCTGTGTTAGCTATGCCATTCATCACACATAGAAACGCCTCTGATTAGGATGAGAGCTAATCTGTGAATTGAGATCATATAATCTCATTGAGATCATAGAGGGCAGCTTGATATTATGTCCATTTAGCAAAATAATAATAAAAGTAGGTTCACACATAGGGCCTGTAATATCCCTAGTTCCTGGGCAGATTTAAAGTAACAAGGTAAACATTTCCTCCTCCTTACCTAGTTCTCCAGAAGTCAATTAGAGTGAGAAAAAGAGAGTAGGAACTGTGGGTCATCTATTCAGAAGGAGCAGTTGGTGGCTGAAGCTGTAGCTTATTATGCAAGCACGAGGGCCTGAGTTCAAATCCCCAGGAAAAAGTCAAGCATTGGTATACATGCCCAGAACCCCAAGATTAGGAGGTTTTTACCACATCGTTCCTAGTCCTCCCACTCAAGCAGATCTACTAAGTGGAATGTCCATCATTTTCCAGAAGGGCATCCATCTCACTATCCATTTATCAGGAGAACATCAATCTGCACCATTCTTGAGAGCTGCTAGACAGAGTGGCAGAAGGCTGTTGGCACACCTATAGTGTAATATAGCCAAAGAGTAAGCTGTAAGATAGAGAACTGAAGAAAACAGAATAAAGGATCCAAGTATATCATTTCAGAGAATAAACAGAGAAAAACCAGAGGGATGGAAGACGCTGTGTTGACATTGTAGAAGTGCCTTTGTGAAGATCTGACAAAGAATGACTTTGATATACTAATTCTAATGCTTCAGCTGCCACCCCGGGATATCAATAGGAGGGGTAACAGAACAATGGGGCCTCACAGGCTGCTGGTCCTGCTTCCTAGCTTCATCACTGGGACAGTGCATCAGAACTCTCTTAGCATCAGCTCCCTTTTCTGAAGTTACACTGGCAATGTGAACCTCGCAGGACTGCCAAGTAAGAGCTCACAGGGATTCCCTCCTATTGATATCCCGGGTGGCAGCCAAAGCTAAGGTACCTCAACAGATCACACACAGATTCTCCTTTGTGTCAGATGCTGTACTTTCTTGTCTATTTTCCTTGACTTCTGGCTATAACAGAACCAAAGAAATATATAGAACCCTTCTCTGCTTTAGAATTAGTATATCAAAGTCATTTTTTTTTGTCAGATACTTGGATTCTTTACTCTGTTTTAAAACAAATCAAAAAAAGAAAATGGTAGTCAGTATGGCATAGACAGACTGGTAATAGAATTCCATCTTAGAACGTGCACAGATGTGAACTCCTATTAGGGAAAGGTTTCAGCATCAGTGAATCATTTTTCATTCTCCCCTCATACAGTTAATAGTACAAAGACAGGACCAAGTCCATGTGGCTGCTTTGGGGCAGAATACAATTCCCCTTTCCATTTGAAATTGCTCCTGGGGTATCCTTGGCATTTTGCAGTGACACAAAGTTGCATTTACGACCTTCTTGAGGGTGCTTCAGCTACCAAGACCCTAAAATGTCAAGTACAACTCAGCTGTTCTCCTAAAATTTCCACTTACAGTTCGCTTGTTCCTGAAACTGATTACATACAATGAATTGGGGGTAGGGAGATTACTTGGTGAAAACTCTTGGGAAAATTAATAGCCGCTGTTGTACATGTGACAGAGTAAAAGACCTTCTGCCTTCCTTAGTAAAGAAATAAATTCAAGTGGGTTAAAGTAGCTCTTATGGCCAGAGCCTTGCAGCCCATTCTCTGCCTAGGTGACCTCATCCAAAGCATTTAGTTTCAGGACACCATATGCATGTCACAGGTACTCTCAGAACACAGTGACATAGTCATCCTTCTATTTATAAGGCTAGGGGTCCTTGTCTTTCTGGGTGAAGTTGTTTTCTTTCTCTGAAAGGGTGCTGGTCTAGCTCTACAAAGGAGCCGTCATTATGACTGAGTATGTGCTGTTCATTGAACAGAAGCAATGTTGCTGTGTAACCTGTGTGTAATGAATTGTTCCCCTTGTCCTGAGAGCAGAACACCACAGTCTCCTGGCTCGTTCACAAAGACACTGAGTGAAACCAGGGAGGACTTTCCAGGCCATCTCTTAGCATAGGGATATAAAGAAAAAAAAAACATATTGCCCTCATCTTCCAAGGGTTCAATTCCTTGGTCATATAAAGGGGGCTAAAATCAAATTGGTGTGAACTGACATTACAGATTTGCATTTGTGAGCAAAATGAAAGAAAGCATCCTCAAGCCATTGGGTTTTTTTTCCCATTGTTCCACAACTTTGTGTTTTTGTCTTTAAGATGTTGCTAAACTCTGTTGAACGTGTCTGTGGTAAGAAGGTTAATTGACCTGTGATAGTAATTCTTAATGACTCTCAGACGTAACTTAGCAATGTCTAGAGAGATTTTGATTTTCATAAGTAGGATAGTGTTAGAGGTTCCGAGGAGGTAGAGCTCAGAGGTACCTGATGATCATCCCACAATTTAACAAACAGTCTTCTACAACTACAGTCCAAAGCCTTTGCAGTCTGGAATGTCAATAGTTCCAAGGTTAGCAAACTCAGATCCACATGCTTGCCATTTTTACCCAGAGGAAACATTTGAAAGCTTTAGGTAATGGTCATTTAACAGCTGCCCAAAAAGACACCCCCTCTTCACGCAATCACACATGTGCACGTACATGCACACACACACACACACACACACACACACACACACACACACACACTATAACTGAGTCACGTGGTTAGAGAAGAATGAAAGACTCTAAGGAGCTGTCACATATGAAGACTCCCCTGTGAAAGAAATGTATCAGTAATTCATGACCTCCCTGAAGAGAGGACTGAACTCGATGTCAACATGCACGCAGTGCTGGGTAACTTGGCAAAAGTTGCACAATCTCAAAATCATCTTTTTAAACTTGTCTTTGTAACTTACTCATAATACCTGTTTTTCTGGGTTTCCACGAGAGTGGAAACTGCACACGCTCTGTGGTTGACTTGGAGCAGTACACAAAGAACGGTTCAGATAATAGTTGAAGTTATTCTAAGGACACAAAGTGAAGCTACCTCTCTTTCCCTATCAGTGCCTGCCGTCTGCTTCTCCCCTCACCTAGTTTCATATGCGTATATATTAGATTGCATGCTATCCAATGATATTTATCTGCTGCCAATGTTGAAAACAGCACAAACGGACACAGCCCTGCCTTTGGAAGTTTCCAATACCCATAGGGTGAGTTCTATAAGCATATTTAATATCTAATGGTTGTTCAAAGTTTGCATAACCAAATGGAATATAAAATTAGACTTTAGAAGGCCAGATCCTATGAACCTTTGAAAGACAATGAAACAAAACCATGACTCCACTGGTGTCTAGCATGAAAGCATTTCCTGACACAGAGGGATGAAGAAAGGAGAATTTCATTTGGATAATCACAGAAGATGAACCAATAGGTAAACTTCTAATAGTTTTAAAGGCTACCAGTAGCTTCCATACCACCGAAGCCATTTTTCTTTGAAATGAAAGAAAAATTAATTAGGTTATCACTCAATTAATAGTTACTCATAACACCTTCTAACTGCATAGAAATGAGTTAACAAGTCAACATGCTGCTGGGTAAGCAGCATGTTCCATATGTGTTGATTCCCTGGTAACCGGAAGAGGAATGCCTACCCAGGGATGCATGGAGCCTCAACAAATAAACTCACTGTCATGGCCTCAAGCTGTCAGTTCCTCAAAACATCCCATTTCTTCCAGAATCTATCAGCTTTCTATATAGGAAACATTTTTGAGTAGAAACATTCTTGTTTGTATAAACTAAATGTTCAAACAGAAAGTTTGTTTTTTGTCCCGTCCCCAGTTAAGTTGCTTAAAGGTGGAGGAAAATTTGAGTGTGACATTTTTCTGTGCAGAAAGAGTATTTTCACACTAATCTACCAATCAAGCTCAAATTTCTGTTACAAACAGAAAAGAAAATGGATGGATTTTTTTTTCCTTAGGGAGCTAAGCATCTACAAACACCACCCTTGTGATTCAGTCTCCCCACCATTTACCTTCAGGTCTTTCCTTGCTTTCCACTATGCTCTCTCTGCCAATCTCAGAGGGAAGATGTACCACCATTCACGACCATGTGTACATTTTCCCTGAACACCTGAGCATCGTTTCCATCTGCATGAATCTGCATGCTCCTGCCAGGTGAAATAGCCATGGTCACGTTCCCGTTCTGATGGGCTGGCCTGTGCTGATTAACCATCCCAGATAGTGAGGTGGACCTAACATCAGCACGCCTAAATGGCTCGAGCTATCGGAGTGTTTGCACTCTCTTGTAGAGGTTCTGTTTCTTTTCTAATCTTCAGATGAGTCTCTGGACCACCCATGGTGTTACAGCAGCTTTTCTCACCCTCAGTTGACACCTACAGAAAAGGGTGGACTGTTGATTCTTTATTTTCCCTTCTTGCCTTTTCGTGAGTAGCCTTCACATAGCACACAGTGGGGAAACAGAAGGGGAAAATAGGGCTGCAGGGACTGAGTTTGAAACCTTGCCTTCCTAACCACTCTGGAAAGCAGTGTGGAGGTTTCTCAGGAAATTTGGGATCAACCTACCCCTGGACCCAGCAATACCACTCTTGGGAATATATGATAGAGGCCCTATCATACAACAAAAGTATATGCTCAACTATGTTCATAGCAGCATTGTTTGTAATAGCCAGAACCTGGAAACAACCTAGATGCCCTTCAATGGAAGAATGGATGAAGAAAGTATTGAATATATACATATTAGAGTACTACTCAGCAGTAAAAACAAGGACTTCTTGAATTTTGCATACAAATGGATGGAAATAGAAAACACTATCCTGAGTGAGGTAAGCCAGACCCAAAAAGAGGAACATGGGATGTTCTCACTCATATTTGGTTTCTAGCCATAAATAAAGGACATTGAGCCTATAATTCACAATCCTAGAGAAGCTAAATAAGAAGGTGAACCCAAAGAAAAACATATAGGCATCCTCCTGAATATTAACCTTCATCAGGCGATGAAAGGAGACAGAGACAGAGACCCACATTGGAGCACAGGACTGAAATCTCAAGGTCTAAATCAGGAGCAGAAGGAGAGAGAGCACAAGCAAGGAACTCAGGACCGCGAGGGGTGCACCCACACAGAGACAATGGGGATGTTCTATCGGGAACCCACCAAGGCCAGCTGGCCTGGGTCTGAAAAAGTCTGGGATAAAACTGGACTTGCTGAACATAGCGGACAATGAGGACTACTGAGAACTCAAGAACAATGGCAATGGGTTTTTGATCCTACTGCACGTACTGGCTTTGGGGGAGCCTAGGCAGTTTGGATGCTCACCTTACTAGACCTGGATGGAGGTGGGTGGTCCTTGGGCTTCCCACAGGGCAGAGAACCCTGATTGCTCTTCGGAATGATGAGGGAGGGGGTCTTGATCGGGGGGAGGGGGAGGGAAATGGGAGGCGGTGGCAGGGAGGAGGCAGACATCTTTAATAAATAAAGAAAGAAACCTTGCCTTCCTGACTGCTTGCCTCTCTCCTCTCTCATCAGCGTGCACTAACAGCACGTTCGACCTCTGTCTGAATGAACACAGGGGAAAGTACGAAGGTTTTGGAACTCTGATATACCTGTGCACCCCCAGGACCTTGTTTATACAGCTCTGGGCTGTATCTAAGGACAGATTGTCTAGGAGCTCATCCCCTACCCTGTAAGGTCAGGACGCAGTGCAGATGTGTAAGGCTTCCATCCCCCACCTGCAATGGGCACAGAGCATCATGGATTTATGACTTGTGCTTGCTTCTTTGTGAATGACATCAGCTTAGCCACTTAGACAATAATGCTGACGGAACTTCTTCCCGTTTTCCAGAAAGGGGCACTCTGGATGAGTTCTTACATCTCAGGAGACTCTACATGAGGCTGACACAAGGACTTCCTGCTGAACAGTCTGGAAAGACAAATTGTGCAAGACAACTTGCTCCATCTCACCCTTCCCTCCTCTGCTACTTCTGCTTTGATTAACATTTTTGAATATTTAATACTATGCTAATCTTTCCATTCAATGTCATTTATATTCTGCAGAAACCTTTACAGAAGTCATTTTTACCAATATTCAAAATAAATGACGGTGTCATTTGGGACATTTGTATTATTTAGGATAATTTTAAACCTCAAAAACTTGTTTATGTTTTTGGTTTTTTTTTCTCTATTGACTTTTTTGTTTAAAAGTAATGACAAGGTAAATACTGCATTGGTCGTTTGTCTTTTCAAATTCTAATTGTAGGTAGAAAGAGAAAAATAAGATTTCACTGTACAAAGGTTAGTCAGATTGGCATGTCATAATTGCATTGGTAGCATCTTTGGACATGGGCCAGGTGCAATGTAGTTGAGACGGTGTTATCCAAGAATTCAAGCACAGAGGGTCAGAATTTGTGTGTGTGTGTGTGTGTGTGTGTATATAACCAGTAATAATATATATTTTTATATATAATATATATTAAATATATTTTTAATTACTGGTCTACAGTTTAGCTTTCTGGTTTTTCTCTTAGTCTAAGCCTTCTGATCACAAATAATAGGTCTTTCCTTGTGGCCGTTCTGTATATGAAAAATGCCTCTGAACTTTAAAAGCAATGAGAAGACTTTTTGCTAGGTCTGGATTTTTGTAAGGATGTAATGGCATCATGTCATAAGGGTGTGTGGGAGGGGGAAGCATGGGAGCAGCGGCAGGTGAACTAAGGACTCTAAGGCAGATGAGATAGTAAGGGGACCCTAGTCCTGTACCCTACTGCCTACCTTCCACCCACAGCCCCGTTATCTGCTCGTTCTCCCTCCACCACCCATCCCAGTGGTCCAGCCTCAGCTCCAGGCTCATATCACACTAATGCAGAGTGACTGCAGGACAGCATTAACTCCGTGTGACATGGGCCAAATGTGCTGCCTGCAGGAGGTATTCCCGTAACATATCCAGGGTCAGTGCAACTGGGATCAAATTCATACCAAGAAAGCTGAAAAGAGAAGTCCGCTTTCAGATGCTCTGCAGCTCCGAACCTCAGTCAGATCCATGAAATTCACAGACAGCGTGCAGCTTAGTTGGAAAGATTCTTGCTGCATTTGCCGTTTTCTCATATTAATGATACTGGCTACCGTTTTTCAGCCGTAGACACTCTCCGCTACATCTTAACAGTATTAGCAAAAACACTGGCTGCCTGTTATTATTGTATTTAATTGAAACTGAAGAACTAGCTGATGAAAACACCAAGTAAGGGCTGGAAAAAAAAATCTAACATCCTCAAGTATGTAGTCACCTGCCATATATGCCTCAGAGTACTTCATTTAGGAAAAAAATGCCACAAACCCTGAACATACAAAGAAAACTGATTCTCAACACAAGATACTACTTTATATGCATAATTTTTCTCAAATATTGGAAAGTAATATTCTCTTCTCCAAAGGACACGGAGAGGAATAATCTTTTAATTTTATCTAGATATGTGATTAATAAATGTCGATTTGATTTGGGACATTTGTTTTAAAAATATGTGTTCTTGAACTGGGCAGTGGTGGTGCACGCCTTTAATCCCAGCACTGAGGAGGCAGAGGCAGGCAGATCTCTGGGAGTTCGAGGCCAGCCTGGTCTACAAGAGCTAGTTCCAGGACAGCCAGCTAGGGTTGTGACACAGAGAAATCCTGTCTCACGTGTGTGTGTGTGTTCTTGATTATTTCCATATATGACTTTGATAGTAGAGTGTTTTAACTAACAAGCCATGGCAGAACTCCATGACAATCACTGAGGTGTCTTCCCAGGTCACAGTGGGCGAGTGCCGTGCAGTTGTCTCCTTGTCCCCATGTGCCTCAGTTCCATTTTATAGGAAAATCCTGCTGAGATACCAAGAAGAACAAGAAGACAGCCATGCTCCTGGAACTCCTCCCAGCCTCCCTCTCTAACTTTAAAAGGGAACAGTTACTAAGTGGGAGATGCAGCATCACTGTATAAGGGGGAAGCAACAAACTGAAGGCCAAGGCTTAAGGGTCTAAATCATCTTTCAGCTAACAACTAGGGGATCGTTTCAAACTTCACTTAGCCCTTTTACAAGCTGCTTACTTCCTCATCTATAAACATATGAGGCTGGACTAAATCTCCCAGGCCTCTTCGAGTTCCCAAACCCCATAATTCAGAGTGCCCATAAAGAAATAAATGTAACTCCGGATGCTCATTTTCCAAAAGTAGAGCAGTAAAAGATCTGGTCTATTTCATTAGCAAATACCAGAAAGTACCCAGAACTTTGTGGGTGCTTAATAAATATAAAACGCTGATTTTACCTTTCATCTGCAAAATAGGGTGAGTAATGCTGACTTAATTCCCAGAATTTCGTGTGAGAAATAATAAATGAGAACAAAGCACTTTTCAGATAATGAAGTAATTCAAACAAGCTGCTTTAATAGGTCTGAGGTCTGGGTGGATGGCGCAAGAGTAAAGCGCCTGTTTTATTATTACATCTGTGGAGCACAACAGGGTTTGCTCCACTTTAAGAAGAAACAATAATTGGCCTTGCTTATCACCCACATGCCAGTTTGGTTTCTATGCAAATGGATTCTTCATGTGAACTTAGCATTGATCGCTTGTAACCAAATCAAAATTTTATCTCCACCTGATGTCAAAAGGGACTTGGCCGGAGTAAACCAGTGAAGGGAAGCATTCCATCATTGTCACAGGACTTTGAAGAAAAAGCTTCCCAAAATTACTGATTAACTGTGCAGATGAGGAGATTACAATTTTAATAATCCTTATACTCAGAAATGAATACAATTCAGATATTGTTACTAAGGAAAATGATACATTGCATTCTGCTTTCATGGTGTATTTCACATTCCTAAAGCCTTTGTCTAATAAATTTTATGTATTTATTTTTATAGTGTTCCAACAAAAGGCAGCCAGAAGACACTCTGATGATGATAAGTTCTACAGTCTCCCCAAGAAGCCAGGTATTGTTGTTAAATTCAAACTATTTAATAATCTAAATAAGATCTGAAGGAATCTTGGGAATATGCATAAAGTCTCATAAGTCATATATCAACAACAGAGTTTGATTGATTTTGCTTTGAAGTTTATATCTTATTGTAGGACAGCCCTGCCATAATGAAATCAATGCAATGTAATCAATTTAATTAGCAAAAGCAGAAAATATCCCTTGTCGTATTGTCTGTGGTGATGCTATCAGTGCACCAGGAAGGAGAAGTAAGACAAATTCCATACCGGGCATCGGAGCCCCTCCTTTTATGGATATGTCAAGTGGTGCCTCCAGTAGAATAGCTTGGGTATTTTTACCCAAGTAGAATTGGATGAATGGGCTATGAATGCCGAGCAAAAATCAAACCATTTCCCCAATATAGTCTTGTCTTGAGCATTTGATTCAACACATTGTGAACAATAATTTATCACGCAGAGTAGAGCTATAGACTACTATAGTCACACACATAATTTGAACAGGTAGAACATTTTTGCCTCCAGTATTCACTGGGATATTGGTCTTTCTCAAGGATAGACGCTAGCAGACTATTGATTACAATTCTTCTTTCATTAATCGAGAATGAATAAATGTTCAAATAAAGAACTGACATAAAAGTCAGTTGACACCGGACTTAGGTAGCTGGCTTTGGTAATCTGTGAGCATATGCAGTGGTACCTTTGACATAACTTCAGTCCCAAATTATTTCACCTTGAGACTGGTAACAGGTAATTATTGAGAAAGAGACATTGAAATAGAACCATAAAATCGCTTCACTGCAGCCCCCATAGGCTGCATCTCCTTTTGTGCCATTGAAGGGGCAAAAGTCAGGATGTACCAACTTTTAACACTCACTGAACAGTATTCAGCATAGACCCTCAGTGGACCTGCTCTTAGGATGCTGTGAGTGGTCCCATAACAGAGCTGTATTCTTAGATTAATGACTATCGCTCATCACTTCAAGTGGCATTTCTCATGGCAGCTAAGTTGTACTTAGATTGTTCTATTAGGATGCATGGTGCTTGAACAGAATACATGAGGAAGGTGAACCTCTACTCTTCTATGAACTAGTTAGACATACTGCTTGTACATTTATATGCAAAATACCACTCTTTAAAGGGCAATTCTCCAATTTTTTAAGCATGAATTTAATAATTTAGTCATGCCGTGGTTTAGATGGAAAGTGTTCCGCACAGGTTCCTGGGCTTCAACACTTGTGTCCAGCTGCTACGTGGAGTCAACAGAGAATGGGACACGTGGCTAGTGAAGAGAGATCGTATGGGTGGGCTTTGAGGTTCATAACCAGTCCAACCTTTGGCACGAACTCTCTCTACCTCTTGGTATTCTGAGATGTGGCAAACTATACTGCAAAGCCCTGTAATCACAAACTCATCTGCCCCAGCACCCATCCATGCTTTTCCTACCATGGGGAAACTATGAGCAAACAATAAGCCTGTTCTCCCTGCACTTACTTCTGTTGGGCATTTTCAACAAGAAAAATAATTAATAAGGAAAGTTGGTAGTGAAAGCCGTGTGCCTCTAGTAAACCTGACCATATTCTTCATAAGCCTTTGGAACTAGGAAAAATGTGGAGGAGTTTAGGGCTGCAAGCCAGAGAAGCCCTGGGGTGCCATCCAGGGAGATTAATGAGACTTCCTGGTGGGAGTACAGAGACCATAAAGTTGATAGAAATACAGACAGAAAAGGCCAGGCTGGTGAGGTTTGAAGCAGAGGCAAGTGATTGAACTAGAGGGTGTTCGATTCATGAAGCATTCTGGCAAAGCAGCTACCCATGTCCTGAAAATGTAGGTGAGCCTGAATTCAAAAGTAATGAACTATGGTTGGTGGAGGAGATTTCGAGGCAAACATCATGTAGGTTGTTGCATATTTACTCAGTGTCTTTAGCTGGGTTTGCAGTAACAGAACAGAAAGGCTTGGGGACATGACGAGCACAGTTGAAGAGGAGATGTACACCTTGTACTGGAACAATAGAAGTGATGCCTTGGTGGCAAGACCTTACGCAACAAAGGCCTCCAAGTATAAGACTGAAACCCAGTTTTTTATTTTTTTTAATTTATTTATTAAGGATTTCTGCCTCCTCCCCGCCACCGCCTCCCATTTCCCTCCCCCTCCCCCGATCAAGTTCCTCTCCCTCATCAGCTTGAAGAGCAATCAGGGTTCCCTGACCTGTGGGAAGTCCAAGGACCGCCCACCTCCATCCAGGTTTAGTAAGTTGAGCATCCAAACTGCCTAGGCTTGAAACCCAGTTTTTTAAAACAGTCATTTTAACAGAGAGCTCCTGAAAAGGGGAGTTGAGATCCTGAATAGGATCTCATACCTTTAAATGGGTTCCCTTGAAAATATCTTCCTAAGGAAATGAAGTCACACATGTGCTTCGCAACCACAGCCATGATCTAAGTGGGCCAGCATTCATCTTGACCTAACAGCAAAATTCAGCATTATCTGCCTAGAGCTGATGGTGTGACGGGCAGTAGAAAGCAAGAGTCAGAGTTATACAAGTCTGTACTAAGGTTCCAGAATGGGCCTGAGGTCACATACTGTGGAACAGAGATCGAGTACCTCCATAGTAGAACCCCTAAGAAAGCTATATGTGGCTACACAAAGCTATGTGTGAAATCTAAGTTGGAATGCAGACCCAAGGGTGCTGGAGAAATAAGGAGTGTGGAATGTCTTCCAAAAGAGCCTCCATCCACTAAGAGGACCCAGGTCACATAAGAGCCCATGTGTGCTGAAAGCAGCTGATCGGTAGGAGTGGGTCTCTCAGCAGCTCCATGTGAAGCTGTAAGGTTTGAGGTTTGCCCTACTGGATTTCAGTATTGCTTTGCTCACGACTTCCCTACTGTCCTCCCTCTCTTCCCTTTTGGAATCAAGTGCCATTGTCTGTTGGAGGTATCCAGCTTGCTCTTTGACATTTACAAAGGCTCACATCTGTGAGTTTGCCTTAAGTCTCAGAAGAGACTTTGTAATTGTGAACGGTATTCATACTGATGCAGCTTTTGAAGTTGGATTGATTGCAATTTGTGTTCATCAATAGCTACCAGCCAGTGGGGAATTAGGGCCAAATGTTACCGTGTGAGTATAGAATGTTTCCCCGCAGGTCCCTAATTGATTGTGCTGTTGGAGGAAACTGTAGAAACTTGAAAAGCTTGTAAAACATGGCTGATGGAGGTAGGGAAGTTGGTATAGCCTTTGATGATTGGACACAACCCTACTTCCAGGCTAAGCTTTCTCTACTTCCCAGTTTTCTGAATTTATTGTAATAAATCATGACATACGTGTGTCCCCATGGCCTTGAGCCATGCTTCAGCCACCATGCCTTTCCTCCCATGATAGACCATGCCTCCTCAACCTCGAGCAGAAAATAAACCTTGTGTCTTGCCATTTGTTTCTGTCTGTCACAGTCATTAAAAAGCTAATGTAAGGATGGATCATGGACCTTTGAAAGTCTGTTGTCCCTTTGCCTTGCCTTTATGTCTCTCGGGGAATAAATGTAAAACTCCAGGAGAGGTCTTAGTACACTTAGGAGCCCAAGAGTTCTTAAAGATTTAAACAAAACTGATTACTCCCATCTGGACTCCCACACATAACTCAAAGTTTTATAAATAATAAAGAGGGGAGGTGGGCGTCTTGAGCTCTTTCAGAGAAAAAAATTCCTAAGTATTTCTTATTATAAATTATTCAAATATCATAGTTATAATTCAATTCTGTTAGCATTGAAGGTGAGATCTGGAAATGTCAGGATTTCTCCTTTCACAGGAGAAAAAAGATGGTAGAGACCTGGGGAGCACCTGTTCTTAGCAGTTGACTATCTGTCTGTCAGTTGGCCATCTGTCTATCCCACAGAAGGCAGTTTAAGAAGAGCTGAGGGTTTCCCTTGAACCTAGAAGGACTGATTTATGTTCCATGCTGTATACAAAGAAACAGTTTTCATGATGGGATAAAAGGCTAGAGAGAATGGAGGAAGGAAAGACGTTTTACAATGAACCTTATTGATAATGCTGTGGTTTATTATTTTATACACTTGGTCATATACGACTTTTGCTTCAAAAAAGTCAATTTTTATTAAACTTTTTAAAGGCAGCTCTTGAGTCTCAGATACTAAAAAAAAATGTCATATATTATTTGATTTTTTTTCATTTTGATTGTTGTATTCAATTTATTTGTAGAATTTTAAATTAGTCACAGTAGGATATTCCTTTACTCTTAGACATCAAGAATTTACCAGAATAGAACAAAATATTGTGCTACTTCTAAACGTAAAAGAACATCAGATCTTAAGAAGTTTTCGTTTTGTATTTTTTTTTCAAAATCTGATGACTGTAACTTCCAGAAAAACCAGTTTTCAGCATGATCAAAAAAAATAATTAGGATCGTCATAAACATCCTGGGTAATTAGAAGGCATTTATATTATTAAGAATTTTCTTTAATGTAACAAAATGTCTGAGCAACCAAGCTGGGAGGCAGATTTATCCAGTCCATGGTTTCAGAGGTCTCCCTCCTTCATATAGGAATGATTGGGAGAGCAGAGCAGTTCATATCATGGCTGCCAGGAAGCAGAGAGAATGCCCTGCTCCTTCCAGATTTCCTGTACTTTGTAAAATTGAAATCCCACCCCTAAAACAGCACCAACACCTGAGGAGCAAGCATGCAATGTGTGATCCTGTGAGGAACATTTCACATTCAAACCATCCAGCCATTCTTCTTGAAGCTGTTTTGGCATGATGGAAAAAAAAAAAAAACTCATCTTACCATTCTCAGAGCATCCTTCAGCCGTCCTGGGATCTCATCAGGTCATAGAAAAACAGTAGATGCTTCTCCAATGATGATGTCTGTGGAGGATAAAGGAGGGAGGGTTGTGAATTTGTTCATGAGTTAAGATTTTTCTAGGGGACCCAGAAGGCTCCCTAAGAAAGGGTTAAATAATGTATTTCTTCTACTGTGTACTGGAAGGGAAAAGAACACAGAAGAGCCCACTATTTCCCCTATGGAAAGCAAAAGCATTCCAGAATCTCTAAGGTGAAGATTGCCAAGGGGTTGCCAGGAAGTTACATTATTGCTGAGCCAAGGAAGTTTCCTGCGGAACAGAAAAAAAAAAAAAAAGAAAAAAAGAAAAAACAGAATTAATTGGCACCATTTCTGTGGGAACTCAAAGGAATTCCTAGACTCCGATTTTACATCTTGAGAAAATATGAAGGGAAAGCGCTAAGGACTGGGAAGCCACAGGTAAAAGTTTTCATCAAAAAGCAGTTCTAAAGTCAATTTTCCCAATTTGGTTTCAAAATCCAAAAATGCCAAAGAAAGATGCCACAGATAGAAAGTGCTTCCGGTCCACTCCATTTCTTCCCTGAGCCCCAGGAGCAGCCAAAGGGGTGTTCGTCGTGGCTACAAACCAGAGGAATAGGTCTTGTTGGCATATTTGGAGCCTGCAGAGGTTCTGAAGTCAGAGTTATGCTAATCACACTCACCAAGGACCGATTCATTTGTGAGATTCTCACTAGCATTTCTGCGTCCCTTGGGTGTAAGCCAAACAAACATTCCTATTAAATGAGCTTGTAGGTATCAGGCAAATGGTCTATGATCGAGAGGCAACTACTTCAAGGATATGGACACAAAATTAAATAATATTCTCAGCTCGCAGATTGTTTCCTAGACTTGTTTCTGTTGCACTTTTCTTTCCATGCCAAGACGAACTCCATTTTCTGTCTCCACTATTGTTTTACTGCAAGTAAGAAACACTGCAACCCATGAGCTGAAACATCAACAAAGAGCCTCCCTGATCATGACTCTCTCCCATAATCTGTGTGTCTCTCAGTTAATTACTGGACCACATGAAGGATGTCCTGGTGCTGTACATCAGGATAAACCATAATTTACAGGGGCATGTTGATAAGCGTATGCCCGTCCTAATCAAATGTTTAGGGCAGAACCCCCCCCCCCACACACACACACACACGATTTAGAGGAGCATGAGAACTTCCAATTTTTGATTGCCTAAACCTTATTCATATCCGGTATATAAATATAAAATTATATATATATTTGCCACATACAACTTTCACATTGTAATTCTTTCCATGTAGATTTTTTTTTATGTTTGATATACATGTCTTTAAAGTCATAATTCAATCTGAAAGAGTCTTCATGATAATGAGAATTATTTCAGTGTATTTAATAATCAATCACTAAGACATTGCTTAGTGACTTTGTGCTTGACTTCTATGTATGGGCTTATAGCTTTGGAACCCCTGGCATGGTCTCAGCCAAACTACAGCATCGTTGCAGGCCTGACTTTTGGTGGGGTTTGAATGCCCATGGAAAAGATTCAGTCAGGGCATATATTTTTATGTGTTCTCAGAGTGCACAGTGCTGGGCAGTTTGATTAATGTTAAATAATAAAATTGTCTTTAAGCAGGAGAGCAGGGGAAGCATGGAAGGGATTACTCTTATGTGGAGAAAGGAGACTGCTGAGCCCTGAGGTGTTTCCATCAGGCTGTTCTTGCCTGGATATATTAAACAGAAAAGCGGGAAAACTGTCAACATGTGGTCATTTGTACTCCATAAAAGAATAATGGCTTCGGCTGCCTTTTCCAATATAACTTATATTTTCATTTGTCATATTGCTCACAAAAGGGCATTTTTCTCATTGTTATAGTTACACCTGAAAAATTTTTGTTCAGTTTCTGAGTTCTTGCCTAAAATGGACTGTGCTAGCAGTGCGCATTGCAAAACTTGAGAAATACAGAATCCCTAATAATAATGAAGACAGAAATGAAAAATTGTTTGGAAGAATCTAGGGCTAGTGCCAAATTTTGGAAGATAATTGATAAAAAAAAATCAGTGTCAACAATACACCCCTGAAGTCTGTGAAGCACGGCAGCCATTTTCCCGTGAAAGAGGGAGGGAAGTTGTTCAATCCCCCCTCACCCTGGAACCCAGATATCACTCTCTTCAAGGGCTGACGTTAAAATATTATTCTCCTCTTCAGCTTTTGTGGCTGCGTGTGCGTGAAGCACCCTCTAGTAGATGGCAGACAGTGAGAAGGCGTGAGAAAGAGGTTTATCTGTGAGTTGGTTGTTTGTGCACAGGCAGGAATTTATTCCCAGTAAATCATGTCCCCTTTCTATGTGGAAAAGCTGTGCACCTAAGGACCTTATTTGTGTGTTGCCTCTATCAGAATCCTCTCCAGCCTTAGATCTGAACACAAGAAACAAATCCAAAGGTCAGTTAAACACACTAAGCGTCTTGGTGAGCAATGAGTTTGGCAGACGCGTTTCCCCAAACAGATAAGCAAAGCAGGTGGAGGAGGCCAAGGTCAACCCAAACACCATCAGCACGGTCTAGCCTGTGCTACCATGTCTCACAAAACAGTATCAGGAGGGAGAGATAAGAACCCCAAACTTAAAATACGGGTTTTATTGAATTGAATTTCCACTTATTTAATTTAAAACTTAAGTATCCAACTTGTTTAGTAATAGACACCCGAAGACAACTTGGAGGAGGCGAGAAGAGAAGGTGGGGAGTGTCGGAAGATAAAGAACTTAATTTTTAAATTAAATAAAAAGCAACAACAACAGATTCGGGGATTACGATCAGACTAAGATAAAGACAAAATAAGTTAGTAACATCTAGGGAGAAGACACAATGAGAGTAATTCTAAAACTTTAGGGAAAGGTGTTGTGGGTGGTGAAGAAGAAAAAACACAGCAGAATGCAGCGCCAAGACATGCCCAGTAACTATTGCTGAGGAGCCTACTATTGTTTGATTATCATCTCTGCTCTTAGTACTGTGGGGTCCTTTAAGTGACAGGAGAAAACCTGACTTAAAAAAAACAAACACTTATAGTGAACGAAAGCTTGGCTGGGTATAGTAGTCTGGGCTTGCATCCAAATCAGGAGCAGAAGGAGAGAGAGCACAAGCAAGGAA
>NC_022022.1:30451580-30504029 GCF_000317375.1 Microtus ochrogaster | reverse complement strand
CGGATCTCTGTGAGTTCGAGGCCAGCCTGGTCTAGAAGAGCTAGTTCCAGGACAGGAACCAAAAAGCTACGGAGAAACCCTGTCTCAAAAAAAAAAAAAAAGAAGTGATAAAAAATACATATGCATCCCTCAAGTTAAGGAGATGTGGATGCTTTGTTTAGAGTTTATAAATAAATATACAGTCCAAGTATTTCTCAGCTTATCTTGTGGAACTTGGTTTAGGTGCCTACCAGTTCTCAAGCTCATTAATAGAAACAGGCGGACTGTAATCTGGCCATTGGCTAAGTCATTATTACCAAGGGGTTCTTTGCAATGTTACAAATTAATTTGCTGTGAAAATGTAGTATGCACCATGTCTCGGTCTTTTTACCATGAGAAGAGAAGAAAGGGCTGTGGAGATCACTCAGTAGGAAACATGCTTCTGGTACACACATGGACCTGAGTTTGGATGCCTGGCACCGTGTAAAAAGCTGGATAGAGAAGCTCATCTGCGATGGCAATGCTAGGGGCACAGAGACAGGCACATCGCTGGAGCCTGCTGACCAGGCAATCTAATCCAAAATGGAAAATTGTGGATTAGACTCAGTGAGAGACACTGCTTCAAAAATTAAGGTGGGGAAGCAACTGACCTTGACCTCCGACCTCCATGCATATGTGTAGGATGCACGCACACGCATGTGCACATACATAAGGAAGAAAGGAAGAAGGAGGAGGAGGAGAGAAAAATGGGAGAGAAAGACAGTTGGAAAAGGGGAAGGGGAAATGAAACAGAAGAGGAAAAGAATAGGTAAAAATGGACCAAGAATGGTTTCTACAGTCTGAGGTACCTGCAGTGCATACCCCTCAAGGACCAGGATAGTAGGTGCTCCATTGGGAAAGCCTATTTTCCTTACTATACAGCCAATATAATATCATTACAGAAAACTGTATATCAAAAGAAAATAATCTCTTCCCAATAATCATTTTTGAACAGTATGAATTTTTCCTGTGATACTTGCTTTTCTTCTGTGTGTATGTTTTTATCATGTATGTCCTTGCATGGGACTGTCCTCATTTTTAGTATGTTCTTTGTAATGACATGATATTTATCAAATATATGTTTCATATTCAATATTGGTCTTGTTATCTAACAGCAAGGCCTAATTAAGCCCTTTCTTTTTCCAAGTTTTAGTAAGAAGCATTCTAGTCGGTCACTCCCTACCAGGAATTCAGTGCAATACTGTTCTACAGATTCAAAAAGATTGAGTATAATAGGTTACTTGTTGTTTTTGTGGACATTATTCAAGTCAAATGAAAAAAATACTAAAAAGAAAAATTAATGGGATCCAAACCATTCGTCTGTGTGAGGCTTTTACAGTAAGTGACCAACAATGGTTTCAAACATGCAGCTAGCAGGACGACAAAAGCTTTTTGATGGAAGTGATGTAAAGATCACACTAAGTCTTCTAAAAGTAAACAGAAACAGAAAAATTGGATGGAAGAAACACCTGCCCTTACAACCTGCATTAAATGCTAACCTTGATGCCATAAAAGAGCCTATCAGCATTGCCAAGGTTTGCGGGTCCTGCGTTTAGAATAATGAGCCTGCCTTGAACGAGAAGGTAGTAAAGTTTCCAGATCATTTTTCTTTGGAGCTTGCCATGCTTAATAATAATTGATCAAGCCAGGTGCTTTATTATATTTTATATGAGAGGAAAATGCAGGTTTGTTGAAAATTAGTTTGTCCACAAGCTTTTTGTTTTTGTCTCACTTTTAGGACTTGAAATTGGAAACTTTTTTTTGATTTTTTTTTGTTTTATTTATGGGATTGCAAAGGACCAAAACATATTTCTTTCTGCACTGAGGTCATCTTATTTACAATTTAAAAGTTAAGAATTTGAAATGAGATGGGGCCATTGAAACGAATATTGTTAAAAGGATTCAGTTCTTTATTAAATTGTATGTGGAGGGGTGAGGGGGTCACAGTATGGGTGTGGTTACAGAACAACATTCTGGAGTCCCTTCTGTTCTTTTACCTTACATGGGTCTCAAGGGTCAGATTCGTGTTTCTAGACTTGGTGGTAAGTACCGTTACCTAACAAGCCATCTCAACACCCCCAGATGCAGTATTTTAATTCAGTGGAACCGGTATGTGGAGCAAGATTGATTGACACTTTCCTAGGAACGGTTTGCTGGAGATACCTGCTGCGAACATGGAAAACGTAGCTGCAGGGGTTTCTTGAGATAAAAATGGATTCTGGCTTGGGCAAAAGAATGGCAGAAGTGCGGTGATGGTTAAATGGTATCGCTTTTAATAATGATGCTGTCCTCCTGCTCTGGCAGGATGGCGCATAGATGCCACAGGCCCCCTGCATCTCAGGAGCTGAATTTGTATGGAAGCCTATATATGGTGTGGGATAGGAAAAGCAAGATCTCACCAGCTCTTTGTGCTTCTTGCTGCTCAACCAGCTAGCCTGCTGACTGGCTGACGCTCTCCATTTCTCCTGGGATTCTGGGTTCTGTCATCCCTGCAGGAGGATTTAGAGTGTAGAATCTGTTGACATCTTGTTAGTTCCGGGGCAATAAACTTCTGAAAAGGGAAGAAGTCCCTCCAGGCAACCAGAATGACTGGCCATGGAGATTTAGATGCAAGGAAACCATACAGCAGACTCCTAGTTCCTAGTCCTGGACTCACTGGGAGAGACTCTCCCAAGTCTGAAGTGGGCATTAGCGGTCAGTCCACACAGTCTAGGCCTGAGCACCCTTCGGGAAATTAAAAGGATTGCCTAGAGCTTAAAATGTCTTTCTTCCAGAAAGAAAAAAATCTTTTTCAATTCCATCAGTGACCCCACTGCTAGACAGGAGCACCACTCCCCCCGTCTCCCAAATCTTTGATGCTATGTTTGATGATCCAGTTTCTTCCTTTTTTTGAAGGATTCTTAAGGATTAGTGCCCCCTGCCCCAGGGCTAGGTAACCAAATACTAGCTGGATAGGATGTTTTTCTATCCTTCTGCCCTGGGCATATTGAGAAGTGACAGCTGGTTAAGAATGTGCTTCTCCTGAGACATTGCAATGAGCATGCTGGACTTGACGGCAGTACATAAAAGAGAAGCTGCAATCTCGCATGAGTCCCGAGCCCAGGCAGGTGGCACAAATATGTTGCCACTTGGTAACAGGAATTGAGGTGGTCTGCAAAGACCAGAGCCTCCCCCAGAGACGTGTGGGTCTATTCATGCCTTTGGTAATGAATTTCTCTGTATCCCGCCAGTAGGCTCCCCACTCCACCCTCCCTGTTCTCATGCCAGCCTCCAGTGTTCCATTGGCACCCACACAGAACATGGGGGCCTCTAATCTGTGCTACACAAAGAATACATGGCAACTTCCAAAATAATTTTCTTTTGAAAAAGAAAGCATTTCATTACAAGGAGAGTATGTGTTTACTTCCATCTTCTAGGGATAAGGTTTTAAATGACTCTAAGTCTCTTATGACATTTACATCTTTTACTGAGATCTCTTTTCTCAAAATTAGAGATAGAAACATTTTCTCAAAAAGTGTTTAATATTAATAACATTTATAAGCGGCAGGCCCTCAATTAAGTCATTCGTCCACCTAATCTTCTTATTATAATTGACTGTATTGTTACTTTCAGAAATTTGTGGGAGACTGTCGGAGAAATGATACTTATGTATAGTGTGTTATGACCAAGGCAGGGAAGCTAGCAGTTATTTCTCCATGGATACTTAAAATAATTAGAGTAATTCTGGAACGATGTGTGTATACATTGTGTACTGTCAGATCAGGAACTAATGTTTCTGTTTCATTAGTATTGCTTTGTGTGTAGAAGCTCCGGCCTCCTCTCCTTCCGCGGCTCATAAGGTGCACAGTGGGTTATTGTATACTATATTCACCCCCTCGCTGTTCTGAAGAACACTGGGATGTGTTACTTCTCTCTAGCTTTGTGCCCCTTCCTCAACCTCCACGTGTCCCTCCTCTTCCTCTACTTCCCAGCAGGAAGCTCTGTGAATTGTATCTTCCACCTGATATTTGCAGCAGTCTCAGATGGAAGGAAACTTGCAGGTCTTTTTCATGCTGTGTCTTAGTTCATTTAACATAATACCCTCCGGTTCCACTTGTACTTTGGGGTCTGCTTTCATATTAATTTCAGAGTTTTCCTCTAAACGTGTGAAAGATGTCCTTGTATTTTGATGACTCTATTGAACCTGAAGATTTTTCAGATTTTGTATGAATATTTTATAACATTCTTTCTTCCAATGCATGGACAAGCCTGGACTTCCCACGCTGTAGTGTTTTATCTATAATTTATATTGGACATTTCGCAATTTACATTTGCATCGGTCTTTTAGCTCTTTATTTATCCCTTCGTATCTCCCCACACACCTTGTAGCTCTTTATTTATCCCTTCGTATCTCCCCACACACCTTGTAGCTCTTTATTTATCCCTTCATATCTCCCCACACACCTTGTAGCTATTGTCATGTACATTGTCTCCTAAAGACTACAGGAGCTTGTGGTCTAGAGTCACCTATGTCCTACTGGGTCCCTTGGATCTATGAAGCAACAGTCCCCATTGCTAGTATGGTAGGGTATCTGTGAAGTACCAGATATTGGAATACGCACAGGTCCTTGCGTATAGAGGTCAGTATAATTCAGGCAATCGCTGCCTTCACAGGATGATGTCATGCCACAGAAGGGTGGGCTCTGGAGACCAGTGATGATGTAGAAGTTCTTCCTCCAATGAAAAACCACCGTGCAGGCTCTAGGTTACTAAATGATCTTCGTGCTGATGAATAGTGAAACTTTCCAGGAGCTGAGTTGGCAGTGTCTGTGCTGATGAGCTTTACTGAGACTCCTCCACCCCTGCTTTCCTCTGAAGAGGGTTTCCCTTCCCCACTAGGCAGGCTGGGTTACAGGTGCTGGCTCCTCCTGCTCTCATTCCATTTTGCTGTCTTAGTTTTCCAAAGCTTCTTAATGGATAGATTTCATGGCTCTCTGACAGTCGCTTACCTCAACGTGCAGCTGCCATCTTTTGCGAGTGTTTCCTTTGGGAAGAGGAGGCAGACCCTGCGCTCCTCTAGGTACTGTCGAGTCCCCATCCACATGATCTCATTTTACTTCTCATCAAAAATGGGCGAGGTGGTACTCCCTACAAATAGTACATCATTTTTACTTGGCCCTAACGTTTCACATGATAAAATGATTCTTTTCCCCTTTAAGTTAGAGGCTATGGACCACCATCCTTAAAAGGAAATTACATTAAAACACGCTTTCTGCTGTCACAATCTTCAGGCCACAAGCCTGAGATCTCAGTACTTTGGAGGCTGAGGCAGGAGGATATCAAGTATATGGTCATCTTGGGTTACAAAGTGACAACTTCTCTCAAAAAGAGTGAAACAAAAATTTTGTGCTAGTTCATTCTTCAACTCTGAATATATGGCTAAGAGCAAGAAAATCCAACGAGTTCTTCTGTAGAATGACTTTGTTTCAGTGTTTCAAACATTAATTTCCTATTAAAACACCCTCTTCTTGTATTGTAGACAAAGCTCGGATGGAAGGTGCAACCTTCTCCAGTACAAAGGGTTATCTGACCACTGGGCAGGAAGAACTGATCCTTGGGCAGGAGGAACTCATCCTCCTGCAGGAGAAAGTCAAGAATGGGGAAATGTCTGTAGATGAAGCTCTAGAGAAATTTAAACGTTGGCAGATGGGAAAGAGTGGTCTGGAAATCATGCAACAGGTAATATGATCTTCCGGAACATTCCTTCCCCTATGGATCTCCCTAGATTCTTTAAATGTTTAGTCTTCACAAGACATATAGACAACCATTCTTCTGTTTTTAACTAGACACTAAAGATGTTTGCAACAATCAACTAAATGCTTGAAGATAAATTCATTTATGTGAACTCGGTCTTGGCATCCATACATCAAAACTGCTTATAGTCCCTACCCTGGGTGCAAAGAACATTTGTTTTCTATTCTTGCTGAAATGAAGACAAAGCAGTCTCACAGTAGCTAAAACATATACTTAAAGGGACAAGAAATAGCTGACAACACATCAAGCATTTAGTCCTAAGTGTGATTAATTTTAACTTCTTTTCCCTTATAAAATATGTCACCTATGCCGCCTTGACTGTACTCAGTAAAAAGTATCTGCTCCATAGTCTACTTATCTCATAGGTTCACACTCCCAAAATATTTTAGGGTTCTCTCCTTTCTGCAGCAGGAAGCCTTCTTGCCTCAGAACGCAGTTTTTATGTAGCTGCTTGATTAAACACATATAATAAGCCAAGTTTGGACAAAACACAGGGAGCTAATATTAGCTGAATATTCTACCTCTACCAAAGAGATCATTTTTTATTTTAAAAGACAATGTAGCTTTTAACAATAGGAAAATGAGTCACTCGGATGAAGTTTCAAACAATATGGCATGTTGGCCAAAGCAGCGTAGGCGAGAGGACTTTCCAAACACGTCTGAGATCAGAGCTTGTCAGAAACCACCCACCTACAAGGGCAGATTCGGTTGCCAGTCGGTGGCAGAAATGGTCCAGGTTTCACAATACTAATCAAAGGCAATTGTTTTTTTCCAAACAAATGCTAAAGGAAGTGGAGGGTAGAGTTCCACACCTGTGCCCTGCCCATGAGCAGAACGGCAGCGCTGTTTCTCCATCCTTACCAACGCCATCACCTTCGTGGTCATTCTAGCCTGAAAATGGAGCAACATGTGTTCAGTTTCAAGCCCATGCAACTCATTCTGCTCCCAGGAACTGCATACACTTTATCCTTCTCAATCCCTTAAAAAATAAAGATTTCAATGCAGTTTGATGTGCTCCAGCTTGTTAGACATGCCTTACCTAGTCATTTTTGGAAGCACTTAGTTGCTTGTTTTGTTTGTATATTTATATCCATGAGGAAGGATTTAAGACATCGATACATGTGTTCACCACTCCCTGATATTTCATATGTTTTTCTATGTTCCTCTCCTGGCTACAAACATTCATTTGTATCCTGGAAATGAATTTGCCATCACTTATTGGGACATGGTATGCCTGGTGGAGGATTGTTCTGAGGAAAAGGGCTCATTTTCGTGTATGTAGCCAGAGTTTGAAGAGCAGGGAAGAATCACATCACATAGACTCCCCAGCCCTGAAAATGAGGCGGTGCCAAAGCTAAAGGCTCTGCGCCTCTCACCTTCCTCCTTGGCGTGCCCAAGGCACCTGGCTCCACTCAGAGGGGAACGTCTGCAAAGCCATGGAAATAACCCTCAGGAAAGAAGCCTTCCTGAAGGGGGATGAAGCGCTCTTAGGTTGTCTTCTCAAGAAATTTATGAAGTTCTAATGTGCTTTTATTTTCTGCAGAATATTTGGAAGAACAATATTCTGAGAAAAGGACTCTAGTTTCATAGTATTTTCCCCTGGGTCCTTAATTTTTTTTATAAATAGAGTACCAGGAAAGAATACGGCACATGGGGGCTGAAAATGGGCTCAGGAGGCATCCGGCCCCAGCATCCTGGTATAACTCTTCACTCCATGGAGGCACACAGCATGAGGCTAAGTGCTGCTTCCAAGCCTGACTTTTAGCTGTGATTAGATGAACTGCTGAGCCTCCCTGCTCCTCAGTTTCCATTTCTGTGAAACAGGATGACCGTTTTCCATCTCTTTCACGAAGAATAAGATTATGTGTAAAGTACCAAAGATATTTTAGACTTTTTAAGTATCGACTTATTACTAAGTAGTGGTTTGGGCACTGGTTAGTAATAAATGCTTTTATTTTGACCCTTTAATATCTGTATTATCTGTGTTCTGCACTTTTATTAAGGAAAAGCTACGCCAACTACGAGACAACATTATAGGGAAACGGCCCGAAGATGAAAACGCCTGTGGTGAGTGACAGTTGCCTGCTATTCAAAAATGAGAGTGTGATTGGATAGAAAATGTAAAGGCAGCAAATCCAGACAGATTTCATTCAAATCCACACATCTTCTTCCTTCCCACTCTCTGGCTAGAGACTCAGTATCTCTGGTTCATTCTCTGCCATCCACCCAAGAGTGCTCTACTGACCCATATTGACCAACCAATGCTCAACTACTTCTGTTTGATGTCTGTTTGTTTAACTTATGAATAAGATTATCTTGCTCTAGTGTATTTTTATTGTTCATTTTGTGGGCAATATGCAATCGTTGTCCATTATACATCCAAAGAGGTGGGTCATCCCAGTACATTCAAGCTCACAAAGCTCACAACTGTCCACATGTGAATTGCTTTACATTTTCTGTCTCCGGCTGACCTTTAATCACAACCACATCTCCTGGCAGTGCAATCCGCTTTCCCTTGCTGATAGGAGTTGCCCTGGGGAAATAACTAGGGTTAAAGGCCAATGCCATTAAGATGGCAGATCATCTCTAAAGACGAATGACATATCGCAAAATTGAAAGTAAATTGGATTATTGCTATATGGCCTCTCTTTTTCCAAATCTCTCCTCTTGCACAGAAAATTAAAAATAACTACTAAGAACAAGCACTTTAAAACCCCCATCTCCCCACTGTAAGTACATATTCCATACCTTTAGGTTGTTCATCATGTGGAGATTCACTGTGGGAAATTTATTCTCCTTCTTTTATTTGTTGGTATCTGTTTTCCCACAGAGAATTCTTTAGATCACAGTTATAGGAAAGCTTAAACTATAAATATACTTTTTAACATAATTAATATCATGAACAAGAGACTGATTTACACATAACTGAGATCAGCAAACTTGAATTATTATGTGAAAAAATACCATTTTAACAACTAATAAAATTAAATTCTAAAAATAATTTTATTAAAAATACTATGTGTAAAATATTATCTATCATATCTAAAGAGCACATATTAAATACTAATGCTTCCTACAATGGCCATAGTAGATGTCATTCATAATCTATAAATAAGAAAATATGATTTGAGAACTGGAAAGAAACACACAGATAAGAATCTACTATACAATCTTTGTTTGAACTCAAAAATCAGCACCAGTATTTTAACAGCAAATCAGTTATCTCTTCAGTCACAGTGGAACGAACAGTAGTGGGCATGCACTCCAATTATAAGGTTCTAATAGTGATCAAAGATGAGCAAGTGCTTTTGCCAAGTGGATAGTAAGCCGGTAAAGACCGTACTGTCAGTGGTAAGCAGACTCATGGGGGGGAATCTAAGCATTGCCCACCTGTCTGCCAAAGAAGCATTTCCTGGTTGTGAGAGGGCGAGGCAAGTCAGTCCCGGACCGAGAACATGGAGAACCTAGCTGAAGCAACTGAAACCGCTGCGGTGTGCTCAGAACTGGACGAGAGTGGGCGAGAGAGGAACTGAGTGGGTGTGTGCAAGAAGCATAAGCACTGGGAGCAGAAAGCAGAGGCCAGAGAGAGGTTGGGTAAGCTAGGCAAAGGCCTACGGGGAAAATCTTTGCTCCTGACCTGCCGGAGCGGAAGCATCCCAACACTTCTTGAAACTTGCAATTCCTGCTGTACCAAGACCCTAACTCAAAGTAACCTCTACTCATGATATACCACCTAGCAAGCCCTCAAACCAAACTATAAAATCCCTGAGAGAAACATAGCTTGTACCTCAGGCCTTCTGAAACACTTTGGAGCTGGGGAATACTGAAAAACAGCAATCAAACCTAGAAAAAGCTCATGTCAGAAGTTGAACTGCCTACTAAAACAAGATCCTACCCAGAACCCCCAGTATACAAGAGTTGTAATGCTCAACATTCCAACCAAAAAGTGATTAAAATTATATAAAAATCAACAGGAATCCCTAGTGAAGGGGAAAAAAATAGCTATCAATGGTAAGAAGTAAGCAGTCCCTGTTGACTGTTGTAGAAGAGGCCACTAAACATTGAGGCATCTCCTATAAGCATACTGAACTCATGCAAAAGACATCTCCAGGGGGATAAATATAAAATATCATGAGAAAATTCAAAACTAATTGAAATAGCCAAGTGGAAATAACAGAAACCAACATTAAAATATAAGAATAGTTTATAGATTATAAAGTCGGAGTATCACATATTACTGAGCATGAAGAATGAATGAACATGATTTATCCAATACTAGGGAAAATAGATGAATGGCATATAGAGGAAAATCTTAAGGATATTCACTAATATCTCGTCAGAATCCACACAGAGTTAAAGGTTATATGGTACTGTCTTCAAAGAGCTGAAATTAGAGGAGAAGCACACATCCAAAGAAAATAGCCTTGAAGCTTTTGCTGAAATAATGAAGATTTTACATAAATGGAACCAAAGGATTTCAGAAAAATTGCAAGGTAATAAACATTAAAGAATTTCATATAGGTAGAAAGAAATGGTAACAGAAATGAATTCAGATCCACATTGAGGAGATAAAAACACGTGAAATCATATAAATGAGGTATCTATAGGCTGTTATATTTTCTATGTTTTGGTAAACTATGTTAACTATAGTAAACTATAACAACTATTTACAGCAAGATCTGCAGATACGTTACAGGTTAGAACATGCGAAGGAGAAAGACATTTAAACAAACCACCTAAAACAGAGGCTGCAGTTAACTGGAAGTGGGTAAAATTTTATACATGATAAAGTGAAACGTGGAGAATGTGAAGTCTCAATCAGAACACAAGAGGAAGGAGGTAAAATAAGAAGTGTGAAGAGAAATATACAGAAGAAAACAGGGAGGAGGGCTTTACTATCTCAAAGTACTTTGAGAACCTAAATTTGCATATTTTATATAAATTTAAAAATAAGGGACTAGACAGAGGGCTCAAGGAGCGCTTGCTGCTCTTGCAGAGGACCTGAAAGCCACCCACAGGGCTTCCCAGCACCCATATGGTGGCTCACAACAATCTCTACTAAAGGTTCTGTCTCCCTCTTCTGACCTGTGTGAGAACTGCATGCATTTATTACATACGCAGACAAACACACTTAAAATAACAAAAAAGTAAACCTAGGAAACCAATAGAGAAAATTAGTTGCAGTATTAAAAAGCATTTAATTCTAAAGAATAAAATCAGGAAAATTGCAAAACTGATACATACACAAAACAGATAAGCAAAACTGCAAGAAAACAAAATAGCAGTGGTTGGAAAATTGAGTACTATCAATAATTGTGTTCAATGTTAATTTTAAAATAATGTTTTTGCTGGGAAAAAAGATACCTAAATTTAGGCACTCTACAAAATATATTTTTTAAATAAAGATTGCTAGGAAATGAAGGTCTACCACCATGCAAAGATACAGTACAAGACCGCTGTAATGGCCATGTAGTTACACGACAAAAATAATCTAAAGATAAAACCCATGGCAGGAGATAAAAGAAAACTCTAGATAGGAATAAAGTTCAGCAGGATGACATGACAGCCTAGATACTTCTGCCTTTTGTGTTATACGTACACCTATAAGTTTTATCACGACCAATGAATCAAAATTTCATGGCGGTATTCAGAAATGTTCTCACATGCTTCTCAGTAGTTAAATGAATGTATGATAAAAATCAATAAAGATACAGAGGCCTGAATCACAAGTAATTCAACCAATTTGACATTTACTGACTACGGCATGAAAACACGGAGCTCACGGACTCGTGTAAGACGTGCTTGGCTGGCTATGGAGATGGAGCATGCACTAAGTCACAGAAAAGCTTCAATACGGTCCAGAAGAGCAAAAAGATGAGAGAATGCCCCCTTTAAGTGTTGCAGATTCATTCCAATACAATGTTTCAAAAATAATCAAAAAGGATCACAGAGAATTATTTTGAAATGAAAGAAAGCTATTGCAGACAGGATACCAAATTTGTAGCATAAGACAAATTTCAATTAACATAAATTAGAGGGAAATTTATGATCATAGACGTAAAAAGAATATACTTATTTCTATGTGACTTTTGAGAAATTGTTATTATTTTATATATTCAGTAAATAAGAATTGGGTAGAGAGCCAGAAGAAGATAAAATGTAAACAGAGCTAACTTAACTAAACGAGGTTACACAGGACTACCAGGAAAGAATATAAATAGGAAAGACAATGCATTCTGAAGCTTGAAGTAAACAGAAACAGCAGGCTGCACATCACCATGCTCTCTGCTTCAATGACAGTGGACTGAACCTCTGAAACAGGTGCTGAAGAGCCTAAACTAAAATGGGAGCATATTACAACCCTCATCGAGAGCCTCAGTGTGAGGGTCATTGACCAAAAACCCACAGCTACTACATTATCAAAGCTGAAGCTAGAGCTGGGCTTGGACAGCCACAGCATCGGTCAGGGGCAGGTGGCCCTCTTTGGCTTCCAGGATGATTGCCTTGGACAGTATCATCCGAAAGGCTGTGTAAAGAGCTGTTACCATTCTGGTTCCACAATTGAAGTCACATTTTAGCCTTGCATCTGAGAGTGACACAGCTGATCCAGAAGACTTGGATGTTTAAGATGAACTCAAGGGTTCGTCTTCAAATCAAACTACCCGATGACCTTAGGCCATTATTGAGGATGCTGTGGGTACGTTGTGGGTGAACACACTCAGCTCCACTCTATCCCACAATTCCTAGAGCTCTTTCAGTCTCTGAAAGTGCAGTTTGTAAGGATGAAAATAGAAACTAAGATTAGTTGAAGAGTTAGTTCAAAAAGAGAAAGAGTTACAAGCTCTCCTTCATCAAACTATTGAAGGAAAAGACCAAGAAATTAAACCCCTGAAACTAAGTCCTGATGGAGAGATACCGCTGGATTTCCCATGTGCCATCCGAACTGTCCTGGCACAACCACTGAAGATGCTGAACGTACTGGCTGGCTGAGAGAAAATGGAGCTGATGCAGACACTGTAAGTCAGTTTCTGGCTGAATATTACACACTAGTATTGTTTAAAGGGCCCCAGACTAAGGGGACGAATGCTGTGCCAGCTTGACTTTTGGAACAAACGTGCCTGACTGTCACTGACTGAGCCTTCAGTGGAGAATCTGAATATTAATACAGGACTGATCTCCTTGGGGGAGGAGAAAGAAGCTGAACTTTAATTACAGTGTTTGTTTACTCATGTAAAACACACAAAAAAAAAAAAACCAAATTTTCCCAACTTCTAGTTTACAAAATTCCTAAGGACCCTTTGTAAAGGCTTTTAAAATAATCCAAGTTATAATCCTAACGTCTAGGATTGTTTCAGTCTGCACATTTTGATGGAGATGTTTTTAAGCTGGCAGCTATTGCATTTCAGCCAGATGTTTATCACGTAGCAGACATAACATTTTGTGTGACAGTATACCTCGGGAACAAAACCAAAGAGTGACTACAACTTTGTAGGATTTTCTTTGTATATGATGTGTCCTGAACATCTGAGCAGAAATGCATAATTTGGATGGTTGTATAAAGTTTTCTTTTTGGGGGGGGGGAGCATCTAAGTAATGGTTTCTCTTTATGCTAATTGTCATATTGACTGTATGTTCTAACTTAAGTGTCTGGCCTGAGTGTGTTTGTTGGGGGTGTTTATATACTACTGAACTGCACCAGTTGTACTGGAGCATAGTAGAGTTTGCTTGTCCTAAAGCTACCCACTGTGTCATATTTACTCAAAGTAAAAAGATTGCCAACATGTCACTTTGATAAAGCCAAGAAATTTCTTTTTTAAAAAAAAAATGGTAGATAAAACGTGCTTTACTCCAGTTTATATGCTCATCTCTCCACATAGCTGTTGTATAACAATTTCAAAGTGCCAGATATTCTAGGATTGATCTAACAAATACATACACTACAGACAATGGCAGGTTCCTATTATCAAAGACAAGAGTAGCAGCCAAGTTAAAAGAAGGCTGAAAAAAAAAGAATATGTGCATGTTTCAACTCTTTATTAAATTACAATGACCTAAACATTTCCTTAGATAAAATGACTCCAAAGAAGTAAAAAAAAAAAAAAAAAAAAAAAGAAGGCTGAAAAGAACTTCATGAGGGACCATTGGATTCAAAGGCAAATGACAACAAACCATAGTGCTAACGTATACATTTCAGAGGAGTAAGTATAGAAATAAACACAATCAGATATTTACATCTAATTCTGTCTGCTGAGAGGATTTAAGAACAATGACAGGTCAGCTCTTACGAACACACCTAACACCCAGATCTTAATTAACAAAAGCAAATGGCCAATGATTGTATAAAAGATGCTTGACATCATTCATATTCCGGAAAAGACAAAGTCAGTCTCAATGAGATGCCAGTGAACAACTGTTATGAACATGACTTTTAAAAGGCTGCTGGACCAACCTAGCTATAGGATGTGGGACTGGATGTCCATGATTGCTGATGGAAGGCTGAAGTGGGGAATGACTTTGAAAAGGTCGGATATATGCTTAGTCTGTGGCCTGGTGATTCCAACCCAGGATTTTTTAGTTATAAGTAAAACCTTGTATCCGCCAAAATACCTATTTACAAAGACTATGGAAGTTTGATTCATCATAGCTGGAGACAAAACGTCAATAGATGTAATTACATTGTGCCTGTGTGGTATCTAGTCTCATGTCAACTTGTCACACAAACTAGAAGTATCTGAAAGGAAGGAAACTTAATTGAGAAAAGGCCTCCATAAGATTCAGCTGTAAGGCATTTTCTTAATTAGTGACTGATGGGGGACAGCCAAGCCCATGGTGGATGGTGGCATCTCTGGATTGATGGTCCTGGGTTCTATAAGAAAGCAGGTTGAGCAAACTATAGGAAGCAAGTCAGTAAGCAGCATCCACCATGGCTTCTCCATCAGCTCCTGCCTCTAGAATCCTGCTGTTTCAGTACTTCCTGTCCTGACATCCTTCAGTGATGCCCAGCAGTATGGGAGTATGAGCCAAATAAACCCTTTTCTCCCCAACTTGCTTTTTGGCCATGGTGTTTCATCACAACAATAGAAACCCTAATGAAAACAGCCTGTATTTATGCTGTAATACCACCTAAGCAGTACAACTAAATTCATCTATGCACAATACAAATGAATTCCAGCCAGGGCGCTGAGTGAAAGGTCCAGGCACAAAGCAAACCATGCTTAAGATTCGATTTAGCTGGTGTCTTAGTTAGGATTTCTATCGCTTTGATGAGACACCATAACCACAACAACTCTTACAAAAGAAAGCATTTCACTGGTGCTGGCATACAGTTTCAGAGGTTTCCTCCATTATTGTCATGGCAGGAAGCATGGTGGTATGCAGACATGGTGCTGGAGAGGCAGCAGAGAGTTCTATATCTGGATCTTCAGGCAGCAGAAAGAGAGAATGAGCCACTAAGACCTGACTTGAGCTTCTGAGACCTCGAAGCCTATCACACTTTTCCAACAATGCCACACCTCCAATAATGCTGCTCCCTATGAGTCTATGGGGGTCATTTTTATTGAAACTACCACAGCTGGCTTTCCAGACTAAAATAATACAATCAACACTGATCTATAAATCTGTATAGCTTATCAGCAAAGACTGTGAGGAATAACGTTCTGATGAAGATTAACAAGGGTTCTGAGTGTATATTCTGTGACGAGGAAACCTGTTGGATTGGTAGGCACACAGTTAATGGGTTTGTTTTTATAAATCATCAGCTTATAGATTCACTTAGAAATGCTTATACTGTATCATATGCAATAATGAAAATCAGATGTCTAAAATGAACAGAATGTTTCAGACTAAAGGGATATCAATGCACAGAAGCAGGATTCCAGCAGCTGTCAATCAAGTGTCCGACCATAACACCCCAGGAAAAGTCAGGAAGGACAGATGTAATGAGGCTCGGGTTAACACATTATCCAGAGAGAGGGTTAGTATTTTCACCTTATGTTGTAAATTTCAGTCCCCTCAGAAACAGTCATAGAACAATAAAAAGGTCCATTGGGATAAATATTAAAGCAACCTCACAGAATGTTTTTTGTCTTGTAGATAAACTCACCATTGTGCACCATCCAAGTGGTAAGTGTTAAGTATTAAATTAAGGATTTAAACTATAATGAAGTACACGTTCGATGTTTAGAATTGATATAACCCCAGCAGTTTTATGTTGGTGTATACTTTGTAGAGATTGCATATTTATGTGCAGAACCACCTGGCATCAAATATAAAAGTGCAGTGCCTCTACAGCAGCAAGGTGCATCCCATCATAACAGAGGAAAGGGACATGGTGATTTGGCCTGTTGTGCCCTTTGGCACCTAATTCGAGCTCTTGGTCTTCATCTGTTTTTGGTTTTTTATTTAGCATACAAAGTGTTAGATACCATCGCAACATTTTCAAACGTGATTTGTCTTTGCTGATCTTTCTCCCCTCTCTTCTGCCCTACCATACTGTGCCCCTTACGTGCCGTCACCCTCAGCAGCCTCCTTTTCAGTTTCATAACACATTTGTTCAATTGCTCTCTCTCCCCTTCTCAACACCTCCTTTCCCCCTCCCATGATCCCTTTTCTCATTGCACAGCCTATATATGTATGTACACAGAGAAACATTAAGAGCCAGGATCAGCATAGGAAAGACAGCACACACAGTTTTCCCTTGGGTTCCTGGGGGTGGGGAGTTTCATTCTAGAGCACCTCATTTCTTTAGTTCTTTTTATTTCTACCAGTGATTTGGTTTGTTTGATTTGATCTTGTTTTTTTTTTTAAGATATTGTGAATTAAATGTTTTCGCCAAATTCCTTTCTTGGAAAGTTTATTTTATACACACACACACACACACACACACACATACATACATATATATGAATGAAAAATGATGGCTTCTATTTGTTGGTTTTGAACCCTGCAACATTGTGCCATGTGTTTATTAGATCTCAGAGGACCCTGCTGGAGTTTGTCTTTTAGAGAATCATGTTATGATTAGGAATAATTTAACTTCTTTTACAGCTTTATCTTGTCTTGCTGGTTTTGAACACTATATTGAAAAAGAGTGGATTGATTACCCTTGTCATTGCCAAGATTTTAGGAAAAAAATAATCTTTCAAATTGTGCATATTTAGTATAAAATTGACTATAGCTTTTTTATATATAGTCTTTATTAATTTGAAGTATGTAATTGTTATTTGTAATTTCTCCAGGTCTTTGTAAAAATGCCTTTTCTGCCGCTTTTGAGACGATCATGTGACTTCTATCCTCAATTTTAATTAGACTATATAATATGCTTGGTGATTTGTATGTATGACCAGACTGAAAGTGTAACTCACTTGGTCATGGTGTTTGATCTTCTTAATATGTTTTTCAATTTTGTTAAGAGTTTTTCATATGTAATTCATCAAGGAAATTAGTCTGACGTTCTCTTATTATGTTGTGTCCCATTCTGGCTTCATAGAATAAGTATGAAATGTTGCCTTCCCTTTGTATTTCTTGGAATATTTTGAGACATATTAGTGTGAAATTCTCCTCTTCCTGGGCTTTTCTTTGTGGAGATTTTTAGTTTTATCAACCTTGCTCATGTTTTCACAGAACCAACTCTTCCATATCTGTGTAATATCCATTTAGTCTATTTTGTTAGCTTTCACTCTAATCTTTATTCTTGTCATCTGCTGGGCTTAGGCTTGGCTTGTTATTCAAGAGTCTTCTGGTACACCATTAGGTTATTTGAGATTTCTCTTACAGCTTTAAGCTGTAAACTTTTCTGTAGAGCTGCCTTAGCTGAAGCTAGAGGATCTGGTAGGGTGTGCTATTGGTTTTTGTTGTTATTCCTGAGTTTTAGTATCCTGCTACTCATTCCAAATTACATTATTTAGTCTCTGAATGTCTGTTGTTTCTGAGGTTTCTCTTGCTGTTTGTTTATATTTTTATTTCATTGTGATCTGATAAATGCAAGGAAAGGAATTGTCCCAAGGAGGGCTTTTTGTATTTAATAAGGATTACTTTGTATCATATAATGCAGCCAACATATTTATATCATTAGAATGGAGTAGTGAAGTCTCCTGCTAGTATTGTGCTGCCACATGTGTGGTCTTCTATGTCTTTTAGTGTTTATTGTATAACATGCCAATATGCACTTCACACATATTTACAGTCGCTGTGTCTACTTAGTGAATGTTCTCTTAGTTAATATGGAAGATCTCTATCTCTCCTGACTAGTTTTACTCGGATGTCTTCTTTAGCAAGCATAATAATTGCTATGCTTGCTTCTTGTGGCAGTTTGATTAGTAGGTTGAGTTTCATCCTTTCGGACTCAGTTTTTGGATGCCCTTCTAACTAAGTGCATCTTTTTTATTGATTTTTATTGAGCTCTACATTTTTCTCTGCTCTCCTCCTCACCACTCCCCTCCTCTTCAAATCTCTCCCAAGGTCCCCATGCTCCCAATTTACTCAAGAGATCTTTTCTTTTTCTATTTCCCATGTGGATTAGATCTATGTATGTCTCTCTTAGGGTCCTCACTGTTGTCTAGGTTCTCTGGGATTGTGATTTGTGGGCTGGTTTGCTAAGTGCATTTTTTGAGATAACAGATGATTGAATCTTGTTTTTAAATGATTGAATCTTGTTTTTAAATGCAAACGGTTACCTAGTGACATGTTAGAAATTGAGACATTCTTCATTTAAAGTTATTGTTGAGAGGGGCTTGCTCTTTGCTATTCTATTGTTTAGATTGGAATCTTGCTTTTCCTCCTATTGTGTTAGCTAACCAGCCCAACCCCAATACTATGTTACACAGCATTGATCCCTTGCCACCTCATCTTTGTGTATTCTTCTCATGGCATGAACTCTTTCCTATCTTCACATGGACGAATCAGTCTGTTTTCTCATATGTAAAATGTAACTGAAAAATGTACGTGGGAATTCATTATAAAGAATGATAATGACTTATGGAACCGGAGTCTGATAGTTGGTATTGGAAGTCATTGATAGGGGAAATTAAATTTGTGCTCCACTAACCGAGTCTTTCATATGAATGTAATAAAAAGAGGAATATTTGAAAAATGTTGGGAGGGAAAAGAAGAGTTAGAAGCCAGATAGAGACCTATTGAACAACCAGTCGAAACCGGTAACTGTGAGAGGGATAAGCAATAGGAGTACAGTGTGTGGCTCAATGAAAATGGGGGGGTCTCAGCCGGGCGATGGTGGCGCACGCCTTTAATCCCAGCACTCGGGAGGCAGAGGCAGGCGGATCTCTGTGAGTTCGAGACCAGCCTGGTCTACAGAGCTAGTGCCAGGACAGGCTCCAAAGCCACAGAGAAACCCTGTCTCGAAAAACCAAAAAAAAGAAAAAAGAAAAAAAAAGAAAATGGGGGGTCTCATGGTAACATTTGGGGAGCAGTATAGTTGCCAGTGGGGAGCCTAGAATACTGTGATTTGCAAATAATTAGTTCTGACAAATGGTGAAAAAAAATAAAAGGGTTTTAATTAAATAGAGGTTGTTAATACTAGGGTTTGAAATTTTATGTCTAAAAGAACTGACTTCTCAATGTACTCCTTAATATACTATATGAATATAATGTTCAGTTTATCTAGTACACTTGTAATATGTCCTTGTTACCAATTTAATTTCTATTTACTTATATTCCATGTTTCATATTATTTTCATGATAAATAAATGAATTATTATTTTATTAATTGAAGAAATAATCAAAGTCTATATTTATAGGTAATACTGCCCACAATGATATATTGTACAGTAGTCCCTTCAACAATAAGGTAAGTTCTGTTCCTTTTAATCTTTTTTAATACAAAGGAAGACTTTCTCTGCTGAGGAATATAAATATTTCCCATCTTATCTATTCTTTGAGCCAATATGAATCAGAAAAACTAGATAATCATTATATTTAAAACCCATGAGAAGTGTTGGGCAGTGGTACCATACATCTTTAATCCCAGCACTGGGAAGCAGAGGCACAAGGATCTCTGTGAGTTTGAGGCCAGTCTGGTCTATGGAGCTAGTTCCAGGATGGCCAGGAATACACAGAAAACCTGTCTCAAAAAAAATCCATGAGTAGAAACTTAAGGAAATTTATTATTTAGAAAAAATAAAGATGGAACTCTTAGATGGAAAAAACCAAGTATAGCTGGATTCAATGTGTCCATAAAAAATAAGTGTTAAAGGAATTGTGAGCACAACAATTTTAACAATAAAAATCTAATGAGAATTTTATTCAGGAAGTGTAGTCATTATGGTCAATGTATAGGAAATATATAGCCCCAAAGTATTGATTGTGCAAATATGTAGCATTTCACATCAGCGATAAGAAAATGCTAAGAGAATAAGAAGATCATTAAGACAGAAGAGATTAACTGAAAATCAAGACACTTCAAGACATCATAGTTAGTGTCCTGACCACAAATACTTTATGAAAACCACATTATTTCATCTTCCTGCTCATGTGACATGGAAAGTGTTTGCTGTTATCAAGAGTGACGTTGCTTTTTAATTTCTTGCTAACATAAAGGATTAAAAGTCATTGGCAAGTTCCTAATGAAATCATTTTAATTTTCCAAAGTTGTAGTAGCCCTTTCAGTTTCCCTGTTTCAGATAAGGAATATTTTTATCATAAAAGTCCTTCATGCTTCAAGAATAACTTGAAGTGCTTGCATTTCTGGATTTCGTGACCTACTGTAGAGTATGCTATAGGCTCTCTGCTTATTGGAGGGCAGAATTGCAGACCGCACTGAGGCACAAGAGTTATAAAAACACTTTGTCACCAGTCAGTGCTGGCGCATGCCTTTAATCCCAGGATTTGGGGATGGATTTCTATGAGTTCAGGGCTAACCTCGTCTAAAGAGCAAGTTCCAGGATAACCAAGGCTACATAGAGAAACCCTGTCTCAAAAAAAAAAAAAAAAAAAAAACTGTATCAAACAAAGATCCTTATTCAATATCTGAAGGACAGAAAATAAGATATATTTACACACTTTAAGGCTATACTGTATATTTAATTTAAAGTATATTTAAAATATAAAGTCTTTAAGACTTGAGAAATTTTGCATAAGTGTAAGTTTCCATTGCTTAGCTGTTTCCCCTTAAAACTGAAGCAAACTTTGAGCCAGGTATGATGTATTGGACTCTAATCCCAGCATTGGGGAAGCCAAGGGAGGAAGGGAACAGGTCCAAGGTCAGCCTAGAGGACACAGAGAGATCCAGCATCTGGAGAAATCAAACCCTAAGACTGCCGTGGAGCCAAGCTTCACTGTGACTATTTCCCTTTAAGATAGAGAACTGTCTAAAAGTTACCTTACAGAGCTGGGTTTTTTTCCCCAGAATGAAAGGCAACTATGCTTTATAATGTTTCCTTTTGAACCTTAAAATGGAAAAGTCTTAGCTCTGTCTCATTTTTTTATTATTAATTTCTAGTTTCCTGCTCGACTCCAAGTTGAAAAGGAATTTGGATTCTCCTGCAAGAAAGATCATTAAAGAAGGTAAAATGGTAGTTGTCTCTTAGGAAACCTAAAAAGGCCATGTCATAGATTTCAATCAATCATTTAAGGAGTCTTTAAGTATTTCATTGTCTTCTCTGGAAGCATAAAGAAGCTTGCTCTTTTTCCAAACTAAAGGAAAATGTTTCTTCGACAGATTTATAGATGTAATTTTCAGCTCGGAGGTAAATATGCATTGATGAATCATCATCCCTAATCCATTGCCTGTGATGTGGTCTTATTTTCAGATTAATATCTTTAAACTCAACAACTGGCAAACATTCTGATATCTGGACGAAGCAAGGCTGCTGTGGAGTGCCTGATCTCTAGGACTGATCTACATGTGGAAGAACACAGAATGTGCCTTTGGATTCCAGACTATGTTATCATCACAATTTATTAGGACTTAATGGAGACTGATAGCATCTTCTGAAAATCCATTCATTTTGTCACTGAAGCACCTAGTTTTTCTGTCTTGAAAACTAAAGACAAAAAAAAAAACAGAAAAGTTAAATGCAGTCTGGCAAAATTAAGGAGCCAAACTATATCGATTATTCTTCCTACTCTTTGTCCCCTTCAACTAAAAGCTTATTTTATATTTGCCTTTTAAATGACAGTCAACTGTCCACCTTTCTCACATTTAGGGCATGATGTTCTTGTTACATCGTATTTCCAGACAGCTTCTATTATTTAGTGCCAGTGTGCATGTGCCTTTGAAATGCACTTTTATTTACATTTTCCTCTGTTGATGATGTTTTGCTTTTTCAGTGCTAACCAAGCACACTGCCACTGAGCCAGTCTTCAGCCCTCTACGTTGTTTTCTGAAGTCACCAATTAATGGTGTGCTGCCTGCTATTTCAGAACAGACATCACACATTGGTTGTGGTGTTCATCCTGTCCTCTTTTAGAAAGACATTTTCCCATACCCCCATCCCTGAGTCCTTACTAAATGTTTTTCTCTCAAATTAATAAAACATTTTTACAGCATGTGTTGTTTCTTATTAAGAGCCAGGAGACACCGTCCACCTGTTCCTCAGACGTGGTCATCAGCTCAGACTGGAGTGCAGGTTAACCAGACCCTGATCCTCGGGCTGTGCATACTGAATCTTACAACTACTGCTGATTCTCTAATTTATTGGGATTAACAACTGAATTTTCCTGTCTGTCACCTTAACTACCAAACAAACAAAGTGTAGCTGATTTCAGGAGATGGAAATGATGTAAGAAAATAAATACAAATGATTGCTTTTCTAGTTTCCAAACAGTGATAGGAATATCTATCTAAAACATTTCCAAATAGTTTCTAGAAGTTCAATCAACTAATAGAAGGTGCTTTTGATTATGACCTTTTAGGAAATCAATTCAGAAATGGAAGATGTTGCACACACATTTCTATAGGTCGTCTTTGTCTCTGTGGGGTGTCTCAGCCAAAGATTTAGGGAAAACAATAGAAAATATTGATATATTTTCCAGATCCACTAAATTTGAACAACTATATCATCTTTACACAAGATCTCCCACAACAATCTATGGCCAAAGCCCAGAGTTAAATCACTGGCTTTATTCTTATTTAAAATGTGAAATTTAATGATGTATAAAGTGGCAACTTTGATATTTATAACACATTAATTTACTTCTCTGAAGTTCAGTTATATGCCAGAGAGAAAGCCTGGATTTTATTTGAGTATTAATGACAAAAGTTAATGTTAGACACTCTTAAGTACTGCACTTATAAACTGGGCTGGCATAAACTAAAGATAACCAAAGTGGCATCTTTTCATATGCTCTGTGGCATTTGAAACGTGACTTGTTCATCAAGACAAAGACACATAGCAGAGGAAAGTTGGAAATAACTGCCCTTCTCCAAAAAGTCCCTTTTCTATGCCTCCTGTCCTTGACCCAGCAGGGTTTGTCCGGTATGGAGATAGTTAGAGAAGGGAGTGATGGATTGTCTTCTTCCCACATGTTGTATGAACATAACAGATAAAAACTAAGACAAGATGAAGGAGGTGGAAGTATATACTAAAGTCTGGATGTACAAGTTTGTACTCTCACCAGCAATGAAGGAGTGTTCCCCTTGCCCTACATCCTCTCCAGCATGAGCTGTCACTTGTGTTTTTGATCTCAGCCATTCTGGCAGGTATTAGATGGAATCTCAGAGTTGTTTTGATTTGCATTTCCATGATGGCTAAGGATGTTGAACATTTCATTAAGTGCTTCTCAGACATTTGAGATCCCTCTGTTAAGAGTTCTCTGTTTAGATCTGTACCCCATTTTTACTCCGATTATTTGGTTTGTTGATGTTTAGTTTCTTGAGTTGTTTATATATTTTGGCTTCAATGGAACTAATCTAGGACCTTGGCACATGTTACAGTTGGGTAGTTTAATCTTCTTGTGGGACTTCTTGAGGAACCGGAGTTGTCTCTGACTCTTTTTGCCTGCCTTTCGGACCCTTTTCCTCATTTTGGGTTGCCTAATCCAGCTTTAATATAAGGGAGGTGCCTAGGCTTACTGCAACTTAGTATATCATGGTTGGCTGTTACACATAGGGGGGCCTGCGCTTATCTGAAGACAAAGGAGGAGTGGGCTGAGGAGAGAGGAAGGTCTGGGAAGAGAGAAGGGAGGGAGGAGAAACTGATCAGGCTTGAAAATTAATTAATTTTAAAAGTAGGGATGATCTGACTGAAAGGCTAAAGAGTAACTGGATGCTGTAAATGAAGTTCAGTGAATCTTTCCACATAGTGGAGGAGGAACAGAGTTTGTTCTAAAAAATGCAATCAAGCCATAGATTCTTGAAATCAGCACTTCCCTCCACTATCCTGAGATGGAACTGACACTTGATAAGACAAATAAAAATGTTTTAAAAGAGCAAGTAAAGTGGATGGGGTGCAGTCCCCTTAGGATATAGGTGGCAAGATATAGGAAAATCTAACAATAGGGTTCCGTGCTTGCTGTTGTGGCCACACCAAATAGCTTCAGTTGCCTTATGAAGGTGCAAGAGAGGTGGAGAGAGGAAGTGGGTGTGATCAAAGAAAAGTGCATGTGTGAAACCATCAGACTTACAGCGGCAAGAAGGTTCATCAAGGTGATGTCACTGCACAAGAATGGGAAAAGTTGGGTATGGTAGCGCTCACTGGTACAGCAGGGACAGGAGCTGAGTCCAGGTCCCATAGGAAAAGTTGGGTATGGTAGCGCTCGCTGGTACAGCAGGGACAGGAGGACCTTGGAGACTGCTGGCCAGCTAGTCTAACCAGTTTGGTGAGCTCCCACTTCAGCAAGAATCCCTGATCCAGAAAATAAGGTAGAGCATTACAGAGGAAGACACCTGACATAGACCTTTGACTGCACGCACACACACACACACACAGGCCCTGCACACATACACACCTCCACACACAGGCAATAAATCAAATACAATGAAACCCACGATGCTGGACAACTTACATATGTTTTAAAAAGAATCTTCTCCAAGCCTATTATGATGGTTAATCTTTTCCTATGTTTCTTTTAGTTGGAATAAAGCACGTACTACTGAAGATGTATAGTGCTCTGATAACTGCTCATGTTTATAGACACCAGTGTGGTCACCTCTGCAACTACACACAGATCACTTCTATCACTCCAGAACCTTCTTGTCATGTCCTCTCATTTGTTACCCTTACCTAAGCTGAACATTATCTTCTAGTTTTTATTAAATCTGTTCTTTGACACTTTATGCACATATATATATATATATATATATATATATAATGTGTTCTGCTTACACTTACTCTCAACCCTCGCCCATCTCTCCTCTCTCTTTCCCATAAAGCCCTTTCTCACACCCACATCATTTTGCTTTGTTTTGCTTTGTTACTCACTAGCTTTAACAAGGGCCATCTCTGTGACCAGAGCTTTAGAACTCTCCATTAGATCCTAGTGGTCCTACTTGCAAGTGCACAATTGAAGACTGTGAACGCTCCTTCCTAAGAATCCAGCAGTGGCCAATAGCTTAGAAGAGAAAGGTTCATCCCCAGGAGTCCGTCCCATTTCATGCCATGCTCACTCTTATGAAGACAAGTGTCTCACCACAGCTGCTATGAAACCATTTTAACAAGTGCTGTGTCATGCACAGAAGACAGCATTTTTACTGCTCTTAATCTCACCCTTATATTCTTTCTGTCTTCTGTTCTACGATGCTCGCTGAGTCTTGGAAAGGTATTAATGTCTTGTTTGGGGCTTAGCTGTTAATGTGACATGTAATTTTGTTTGTCAACTTGTTTGGCTTGAGAGATGCCTAGGAGATTAGTAAAAATACATCTGTGGGTATGTCTGGAACATGATCATGATGACTCTGACCTTGTCTATGGTTGAATCCACCATAGACATGAGTCATAGACTATCAACATGAGTGATAGACTATGGAATATGGGGCCTGGCTTTAGTATGATGCTGAAGACATTCCTTTAATATAATCCTCTGCTTCTTAGGCACCATGAGGCGAGTAACTTGCTTTTTCTCTAGCACAGCTGCTGTCATGATGTTCTGCCTCATCATGGGTCCAGACACACAGTAACAGTGGTCGTGTACTGAAGCCTCTAAACGTGTCAGCCAGTAACCCCTTCCTTCTTTATCTTGATTCTCTTATATACTTTTCACAGCAAAAAGAGTGACCACCATCCTGATCTTCTCAGGCAGACCTCTCCTAATGTGTATGTCGAATGTTCTTTCCCTCCCTGTTTTGCTTCTAGCATATATCACTGTCTCACTGTCTATTATTATTTCTTACTGTCTGTCTCCATCACAAAAATATAGCTTCATGTTTTTTGCTATTTTTGCCTCTATACTTAAATTGGTGAATGCATGAAGAAACAAAATGTATGGATTGATAAAAACAGTGAACAAAAATATTCTTATCATTATAATCATAAATTTTTAAAATTAAAATATATACAACATGATTTTAGTAGTGCATTAACTATAATAGAAGAGTAACTATGTAAATATTTGACAAAGGGGTTTTAGATATTAATTAATCCATTCACTCTTTATTCAGTAGATGATTTTGTTGTAGACATTTCTGTGTGCCTCACTGTTATTTAGGTGAAAGAAACAGCTGTTAAAAAAAAAATGAGCATACCAGTGTCCCAAATGCTAATACCTACTGTAGCAAAATTAAAACGAGAAAATATAGGAAAGCAAGAAAATGTAGCACTCAACCTAACCTCATTAGGCAACAAATGTAGACTGTTATGTGTGACATATAACGCATAGGTTATGTGTGACATATAACAGATATAACACATTATGGTATAAACATCTAATAAGTCTATGACAGCCTGGAAAATTGGTAGAAAACTAGGGATATTTGTCTACTAGAAAAAAATGGACAAAATGGAAAAGAAGTGTAATCTTTAACAGAAGACACTAAGAATTTTTGGAGATATACATATTGCTGATGTTGTCTCCTGGCAGAGTCTCCAAGTTGCATAAAAGACTCTGTAGGTAGGCTGAAACTTTGAGCTGAGGATGTCTTTTCTTACATCACTGGGTATATGTTCAACTTCCCTATGTTTTCTTCTCTAAACTATCTAAATTTCTGAGCAGAAGAAAAGTACTCAAATCCTACTAAAGTAAACAGTTCTATAATATACCTTTCATTTATGTTTAAGGTGATCTTATAATGCCTATGTTTTGTATTTTAATGTCAAGTTCTCTTTTCCATTCATTTTGTGGAGTTTCAATTATTTTTTCAAGGACTTATGCAAATTAAAATCTCTATGGAAGTGAAATGACCACCCAACTTTTAAATGATTAATAGTTACCATTTGTAGATTATCTTCCTTCTATTTTCAGCAGCCGAAGGTTAACTTGTAGGGAAGGAAAAATCCAATCTAACTTGCTTAAAAATTTGGGGATTTATACTCAGAAATTATCTTTTGACATTTGGTGACATGTTATGTCACCATAACAACTATAACATTTGGTGACATAGCTGTTATGTCACCATAACCTGGTCAAACCTCCAGGACTGAAGCAGTCAGCGGTCATGTTTTCCTTGTCTAGGTTTCTCTTGCTCTTTTTCTACTGCTGTTGTGATCACTGCTTTTGAGAAATTTCTCTACCAGCTATAACAGTGGTTCTCGACCTTCCTAATTCTGACTTTTTAATATATTTCCTAATGTAGTAGTGACTTCCAACCAAAAATCATTTCATTGCCACTTCATAACTGTAATTTTGCTACCGTGAAGAATCATAATGTAAATATCCGATATTCAGGATATCTGATATGTGACCTCTGTGAATAGGTCGTTCAACCCTCAAAGTGGTTGTGAGCCACAGGTTGAGAACCACTGAGTTATAGTTTTGACCAAAAACAAGTAACACAATTTAACTTATCACCATATCATAAATTAAAAGGAAAAGTCATTCTTCAAGTGACTGTGATATGAATGAGGTCCCTAAGCTCAGCCAGCCATGGGGCAGCACAGGTCCAACTGGCTATTTTTGCAGATGACCTGGGAAATAATTTTGTCTGTTCAGTCCCCAGAACATTCCTGTCTCCTATGTGCTTATTTAGGACATGTCAAGATAATTTCAGTTTGTGCCCCAACAATTTTGATCTCTGGGACCTGTGAAGGTATTATTTTTGGAAAAAAGAAAAATGGCTTTAAAGGAGGCATGGATAAAATGAGGCCATACTGGAGTAGGGCATTCCTATAATACAGGAGTAGTTACCTGTCCTCATGGGAAGATGAGAGAGAAGCAAAAAAACACCTCAACACCATGTAAAGACAGACAAGTGACCCCAAACCCATCACGGAAGTGCTGGAACTCAATGCCTGGGAAAGTCAAGGACTGATACAAGCTTCTAGAAGGAAGGATGATCCAGGAAGGATCCCCCCTACAGGCTGTTTAGAGGTAGCAAGACCCTAACAATGCTTGGATTTTAGACATCAGACTTTAGGATAATGAGAGGCCAATCGGCATCTGTTAGCATACAAATGAATGGAAAGCCCCCCACTACGTGCCCTAAAGTTCTAGGATCATCTTTTTATTCATCTTTATATCTAATTATCAACAAGATGCCCTAATACCATTGGCTCAACCTTTTTCTGAATATTACATATTTACAAACTAAGAAATAGACATGACATAGCAACACCAACTTTTCAGAACATCTACGTTTTCATCATAATGAGGTCACAACTCTGAAGAGTATGTAAATCAAGAGAATATTCATAGCATTTTGTCAGCTCTAGTCATACTTGATGGATACGTATAGAGAAATCAAAAATTAAATAAAGGAAGACTATTCAGACTAAACACTCAATGAAATGGTTCAATCAGCCATTGTCCCTTCCAGGCACATATGTTGGATACTTGATCTACAGCTGGTGGGGCCTCTTGGCAGATTATGAAAACTCTGGGATATGGGGCCTAGCTGGAGGAAGGAAGTCCCAAGGAATGTACCTGGTCTTTGTTCTCTTCCTCTTTCTCTACTTCCTGTCAGCCATGAGATTAATGACTTCCTCCGCTATACTAATGCAACCTTCATGATCTGACTCACCACAGGCCGGGAATCGTGGGAGCCCAGGACTATGGTGAAATCTATGAAACTTCAAGCACAATAAATCTTTCCTGCCCTAAATTGTTGTCCCAGGTATTCTGTCACATCTCTAATAGAGCTGAGTAACACAGCACAGTTTTCTTGTTAGCTGACCAGGCATCCATCAGTGTAGTTAAAGTGAACAATGATTAGATTTTTAGACTGCCTTCAGGTTCTGTTATATTTCATTTAGCAAAGTCAGATTTGGCTGTGGGATATTTTGGAGGAAAAGTGTGTGCTGCGGGTATTTTGTTGGTGTTCTAATCTTCTACTGGGACTTTCATTACAAATTAACTCCTCGGTCGTTTCAATTTTTTTCACGTTTATTTCTGGTACTGCCACTCAACTTAGCAACTGGGTAGAAGTAGCTAAAAACATCTCTGACTCTTATAGTAGAGTTGGCCATAACAAATATTTATGCAGGAATACAGACTGATTCCACATATTTATTGTGGCATCTCGGATGTGTTTGTGGCAGAGGAGAGGAGAGGAAGGATTTTTATGTTGGTAAACTAGAAATCTAAGACCAACACTTCCCATCTGGGATTGTTTTGATGAGAACGCTGGTTTACCCCTATCTATTAATTACTAAATTGCAATATCATCATGCAGTGATAATGATATCCATGATTTAGACTTTAAGCCAGTGAGAATAAACACTTTCATTTAAATGCGGCTGTATTTATTTACTATGACATTCAGCAAACTTCTAGAGTTGATAGAGGAGAAACGCATTTATACATTTAGCCCATACAAGCGCAAGGAAGTTACATAAACCCAACATAATTAAAGCAATTTATATAGGACATAAACTTCATGACATTTATAGTTAACTTGCAAGCAAAGGAGGCAACTAACAGAAATAACTTGTAGAGGAAAAAAAAAACACTTATGTGGTTTGCACAGTTCCAAAATCCCAGTCTTTAAATATGCACCATTCCACCACAGTGCCAAGAGGAGACTGGAGGACGACATAGAAAATATGGCCTCAATTTTGAGATTTGGTAAGAATGTAAAGCAAAGATATACTTTTACAGCGGCTGTTACTAAGAATCAGCTCGATGTTACCAGTACTATAATTTTATTACCTCCATTATTAGTGAATACCATTTCAAATAAGCAGCCTCTTTGCATAGCTCTACTAAACAACTGTTATATACTACTTGTGATAGAAAAACTACCAGGTTCAAGAAATGCTCAAGCCTTCCCACTGTATAATCTAGCTTGTTAAATATGATATGGTGTGTTTTAATGCCAGTAGACAACTAAGTAGCAGACTGCGTGGCTACCTGAGATCACAACCATAACAGAAATAGCAAGCGCCACCTTTATGGACTAACATGAAACCCAGTTTCTTCCTAATAACCAATCATCTGGATGAACCTTAGCGCATCGTCCTATACTCCCAGCCCACTAACTAAGCAGATGTCCATCTGTGTGTGTCTGATGACGTCATATTCTAAACACGTTCTTGGCAGAATTGTTAGCATGAGCACAGACCCTAGCAGCAACTGAATACAAGTCTCTGAGAAGGAGATTCCCTCCTGTAGTGACAAGAACAAATGCTTGACCAGCAGATTTAGTATTGGCCTGATTTAGAAAGGTGTGGAGAAAAAGCAACAGCAACTCAATAAATGATTCAGCACCCCTAGTCAGAGTTACCATCTGTACTTTGGAACCAAGTTTCAAGGCAGGTTTTGAGAAAGAGTGTTCTTTCTTGAACCATTTTTTAAAATTAAATTATTTTTTTGGTAATTTTATTCATGTAGCTAATGATTCTGATAACTCTCTCCCACAACCTTCTGTTTCTCCCTTCCACACCAATCAGTACCCCTTCTCACTTCCTGTCCCTTTATCAGGTTCATAATTGTTGTTTTGTGACCCATTTAAAGGGGAGCATTTCTCTGCCCATCAGATTGAGACTATCCATTTTGTGTCCAGTGGATTCACAACTGAAACCTATGGTTTCCCTTTCCATGGAACTGTATAATAAGTATAAACTGTATAATGATGCATAGGATTCCTTGAATCCTTCCTCTATCTTTGCTCTATCCTTGCCTAGCTGGTAATGGGTCCATTCTTGGGCAAACCCATTACAGTCATCTTCAGTTGTTAAAGAGTTCTTGGTCACAATGACTGTGTATTGATGAAAAAAATGATGTTTGCCAGCCCTTCTTCCTATCTTCGAGATTTTACAATATTTTTATCCCTTCTTCTTCAGTGTTCCCTGCTACATAGGGTGAGGTATAAAAGTATTGTTTAGGGCTCGGAACTCAACCATCACTTATTCTCATCACCCTGAAGAGCCATAAATCTCTGCATTTGTCACAGTTCACTGGAAAGCACAGCATCTCTGATTAAGACTGAGAACGGTTTTTGTCTGGCTATAAACATATGTTTAGAAGACAATTCAACACTATGTAAATTTAGCTAAACAACAGACTTAAGTTCTCTCACAGGCTTTGGGTTTTCAATATAAGGAATGAATTCTGCCCAATGGATTGGCCCTCGGCTTCAATCTCTGATTGGTTGGTTACCCCCATGACCATAGTGCCACTATCACATAAGTGGACAAGCATCTTGCCGCAAGTCTTGTAGTTTACAGGGTTGACAACTCAGTGAGACCCTTGGTGCTTTTTCTCACCCATCAGTCTTTAAGGAGCCATCCAGCACTACTGAAAGCTACCCAGCCTGGAGAAAGCTTCTAGCTTATTTCAGCTTGATTTCTCTATATCATGCAAATAAGATATGTGGTTTCTTCGGTAATGGGCCTTACCATGTGACCAAAACCCATAAGGATTTATCCAACACATGTCATTTGAGCTTTTGTTTAAGAATCTATAGCTTCAAGAAGCATTTTCCAGCCATGAAGGATATCTTCCTTCCAAATCTGTTTGTTGGCTTTCTTTGGTTATAAGATTAAAAGTTTCTATATGGTATTTTTTTTCATACTCCCCTCTTTTTGGTTAATCCTTCCTCATTCCCTCCAGCTCCCTTTTCCTCCACCTTCTCCCCGTTTAAACCTTCCCACCCCTCTAACCTCTTTTTCTACTTACACCCTCACTACATGCACTATCCCCTCTGTCAAGACATCCTCCTCCCCAGTGCCTTTTGTGCCTGTGCTACCTCGCTCAACTCCAATACAAATTGGAAATTTAAATGACTATGATGTTCACAATGATTTATCTTAACCTATGAATTGTTATCCTTTGGAAGCAACCTCATCTCTCCAGATGAGAACAGCCAACTCTTTAAGGAAAAGAAAAGAGTCCAGTCAAATTAAGTGTCCTCAGATTGATTCTGAGATAAAGGGTAGAAGACCTGTCTCGAGTGCATAAGACACACAGTTCTAACCCTTGGTTAGAGCTCATTCGAATTAGTTACATCAAAGTCACTTCCTTTAAACTTTGTTCTTCCTTTTCCTAGTACACAATTCTTAATCCCTAGAAAGAGGTCATGGTGATACTTGAACTACCTTCCCAATGCCTCCTCATAGTTTTTCCAATTTCAGAGTGAAAACATTCTGTCTAAATGAGCTCTAGCTAGAGGAAGGGAACAGAGCACAAGAGTCAGTTCAGGGCAACTTATTTCAGCCTTGCTCTCCAGGTTTTTTGATCTTCCATTTTTTAGCAGCAGATGAAACCTGTGGGTGTCTGCAGGCTGAGCAACCCCCTCAGGCATGTGGCCCAGGGTGTGCTCAGATGGAAAAGAGAGCCTGTGAGCCTTCCGACACTTCCTCCAGATGGGACCTGATTAGAGCTGGTGCATTTATCATAAACTTTGGGAGGACAACCAACCTTCTTCCTACTCAGGACTCTCTCTTGCCTACCCAAGGTCCTTCCCAATAGGCTGGCGGCTTTACACATCCTAATAACTGACCTTTATTATAGAGATATGAAATGATTCACTCTTTGGCAAACAGTGTATGCATGACATACTCTGAGACAAAATTTTGAGAAATATATTATGGAAAATTATAAATAATACTTCTCTGCATAGCCTGAGCTGTGGGGCAGTGGCTAGTCACAATTCTCAGACAGACTTTAAATCACATATGGAAAAGACCACCTAAATATATCCAAGTGATTTGGGTATATAAGCTGATTACAGAGCCATAAATAGATTAAGCTTAATGAAATATTTGCTAAAAACCCTCAGGCTTCAATATAGAAACAAAAGCAAACACCTGCTAACATGCTTGACAAAGGATGAAGTTGCCAGAATTCAAACAATAGTTACTGTAGTCGGAATTTTAGCCTCCCAATTCCACACTTCACGTGTTAAAATCTCACTCCAAAGAAAACAGCATTAACACACAGGAGTCTGGGAGTGATTGTTTGTTCAGAAGAACACAGCCATCATCAATGGGATCAGAAAGACCCTTTGCCTATCCATCACAAGAATAACACAGCAAGAGAGCCCAGCAAGAAAACCAGGACCCCATTAGACACCGAACCGACCTTGATCTTGGACTTTTTAACATCAAAAACCATGAGAAATAATTTTTTGTTGTTTATAAACCACTCTGATTATGGAATAGCATCATAGTTGTCTTAACCAGCACAGTCATCTTCGTATAAGAGAGACATGAGGAGAAACTGTTTAGATTGTTCCTTCCGTGGGGATGGCCAGTTCTGGGAAAAGTGATCAATGAACTTTGAAATCCACACAATCCCTCAAACTGAAACCCGGCCTGCTCACTACACCCAACCAAGACCTAAGCAGAGAATGGGGGCTTCTCCCAGTGTGGAAGTCTTCCTATGGGTGAACTTTGCTCTGAGAGTCCCGGAGCCGTGTTAAGCTCTCTAGGGTAGAGAAGCACTGAAGTCCTCACCTCTCCCAACCTCCTCATATTCCTATCTCCTTTTTCCCTAGGGTCCAGGTGCACAGTACAGCCCAGACCCCCACCCCTGCCGCCTTTGTTGTCACCAGCCGTCCCTTCCAGTAAGTCTCCTGCTCTTCTCATTCTGTCACCTCCAGGAAGCCCTCAACTCTTGTTGACACACTCTAGGGCCCTTCTACCTCATCTTCCTGGAAGAAAAAAAAAGAGCTACACATTTTAAAAATTAATATTGACTCAATAGCAAAATAATAATCATCTCCTCTATCTTCTACACCACAGAATACATAATTTTTAGTTTTTAATTTCCTGTTCCAACTGTTGCTCCTCTTCCCAATAGAGGATCTCTTTCCTTGGCCTTTCTTCTGTATCCACACTCTGGCTTATATCAGGTCAGAGTCTCATTATTCTGATGACATTGACATGAAAGTTACATTGGCAGGAAATGAGCAGGCTTCTAGCAGCTATAGCCATTTCCTAAGAACAAGTATTTAATTAACTCTAAACAGCCATATGTTGTGCTTTTCAAATCTTGAAAGGAAAGGTAAGTGTACATGTTGGAGCCAATTTCACCCACATAGCCTTGGCTTGGGAGGGCAGTAATGTTCCAACACAAGACACGTGATCCTAATGGTTGGCTGAGTCTACATTAAGACTCACCCACTATTGTTCGTTCACTCTGGAGCCCTTGGGAGGCAAATCTTCCTTTTTTAGCCATTTTCCAGGATCAACAGACTCCAGGGTTCCTGCCTCACTTACCTTCCTTCTTGCATGGCTCTTGGTGTGAAATTGTCCTCTGACATCACTTGCATGCACGTGTTTTCTCTGTGAACAGTGAATGGAGCGACAATTTGGACAGATGTGGAGGATGCATTTTCTTTAGAGGGCAGCATGGAGGCAGAGATGAAAAGCAAATGCCTGTTCCATGGTGAGTGCCCCCTGCCTTTGAGAGCGTGCATGCGGGATGTTCCCCAAGCCTTGCAGAAGCTGTGAGCAGGGACATGAGAGAGAGAGAGAGAAATGTGGCACTTGCTAGGAGTCTGCAAAGATCAGATGCCGTATGAGCCCCAGAGGAACCAGGATATGAAACTCATTTCGAGTTTTAAAATCAGCTTTTAACTTTTTGAGCTGAAATGAGAGTTTTTCTTCTTTCAAGCCCTAAAATTTCTAATTTCCAACTGCTCAGATATTTGCCTCCCTTGACAGAGCAACAAAGCCAGAGACGTGACCAATCTCTAAAGTTCTGGGTTAAAAAGTATGTACTGCTTCTTTTGAGTTTTTTTTTTTTAAGTCTGCTCTTAGACAGAAAGAGCAGGGTGCTGCCCCCTAAAGAGGGAGAAAAAGCTGTGTTTGCAGTTGGTAAGGCAAAGCCTGTTCCTCTGGAAGGTAAAATGGGAGGAGCATCAGTGATGAAGGGAGCAGCCTTCTGATGGATGTGAAGGGGCAGGAGGAAGGAAAAGCAACAACAAAATAAGGATGCAAGGAAGGGAGGCAGAGAAAGAATGAAGCACGGGAATGGGAAACAAAACTTATTTAGCAAGTTATTTACACTACAACTCACAGCTGTAAGGGTGAGGTTCTAAGGAAAACTAAAACCATTGAAGAATAAAATTGGTCAAAGACCAAAGTGAGTCAAATGCCTTCCTCAAAGACAAACACAATGGACACTGTAATGGAATTAAAATAGCAGAAAAGTATGTGATTGTAAGAGCAAGAAGTTTGAAAAGTGGAAGTAGCTAGTAATCTCTTCAAATTTTAACAATAAATAAGGAATAGGTATTATAGACCAATAGTAATTTTTATGATCTATTAGACAGGTAAATTTGGGTCAATAAACAACATGTAGATGAAGAATGCAACTCCTCACTTGCAAGGATCACCATAAAAGCTTCTTACATGAATATTAACCAGGATAAGACGAGGGAAGAAGCCACACTGGCTGTCACCTCTTCCCCCCTGCTCCAAAGGAGTTTCTGAAAAGTCTAGGTAAATGTATGAGTATAATTAAACTTCAAAGAATGACTTTTTTTCTTATTTTCAAACACTGTGTTGGCAAATAAATCCTTAAGTCATTTCTCCATCTTCAAATGTCAATGAGAAAATTTGCTGCTACAGAAGTTAGCACAAAGGGGCTTAGGAACTGTTGGATACACTAACTCTTCTCCAGTCAGAGTGCAGCTAACTCACTTTGAAGATGGTGGAATGTCAGCAACTTTGAATCAACTTTCCAAGACTGCTTTGTAATGGAATCTTTTTGTGGCTCAGTCTTTTTACCTGTGATGTCCTTGTACAAATCCTGAAGAGAGAATTTAGATAAAATAAGGACAGAGGCAGCAGCAGAGGTCACACAAGTCAAAGCTACAAATCCAATAACCTGCAGCAGCAGGTTACAAATGCAGCAGCAACCCTGGGAGTCCACTGTCACAGCTGAGTTTATGACCTTCAGATCAAGCTCTAGTGGAACCTAAAACCAGGGAAAGTAAGTATCCTAAGCCCTGAAGCAAGGAACATTCTGAAGACTGAATCCTCAGAACTAGCCCAGAGCTATAAGTACCCACTTCCTTATTTCAAATCAGCTTTGGAGGAAAAAAAGAGCTAAATACTTGTGATCTTTGCAATCACAGTCTGGCTAACAGCTATCTAAAAGATGTATTTCAGTGGGATCTGGGGTTGTACAGTTCCTTGGGGTAAAGCTTTTTCTTTGCTTACATGTGGGTCCCCTGGACTGCACATCACCACATTCAGCAGGTTTATTTTCAAAATATGTCCTGTTTCACACTTTCTCTCTTTGACAAGTCTCTACGACAAATCACGGATACAAAAAAAAAAAAACCCCACAACACTGTAAAGAATCAAAGAGCTTATTATTTGAGAAATACTGACAACAGAAGTATTCAAAAGTGCACAGGGAACAAGAAAACAAGAAAGGTTTTTGAGAAATTTCTGGACACTCTGAATGGGTAAGGACACTTACCAAACCCCGATGACCCGAGTTTGACTCCTGCAACCCTCATGATGCTGAAAAGAGAGAATCAATTCCTGCAAGTTGCCCTTTGACCTTCACACACACATCTGCAGTGAGGGCATGCACAGACACGCAGAAGCAAATTAAAAAATAATAAGAAAAAGCTCCAAACAGAACACTTAACACTACAAAATACTGCTAAAAGATCAAGGGTGAGCTAGATTAGTGGGGATGTATCTGGTCATAGCCAGTTTATCCACAGATTCACAGCAGTTCCTATCAAAGAAATTGTAGACATTTAAAAAATAGAAAATGAATAAATGAATTTAAAAGCAATGAAAACTAGTCCAAACAATATTTTTAAAGCAGAGCAAACGAGACCTTATGCTTCCTGATGTAAAGATTTACTACATGGCTCCACCTACCAAAACAGTGCGATGTTGATTGACAGACAGCTATACACACTAAAAGGATAAAAGAAATCTTACAAAAATCAGTTCACACATACACAGTCAATGGATATTTGACAACAATGACGAGAATTTGGCTATGAAAAAAAAGGGATATTTCTCTTTAGGGATGACTCAGAACAACTGAATAGCAACAAGAAATACACACACACACACACACACACACACACACACACACACACACACACACACACATAAGGTTCACCCATTACCTTATTCCACATACAAGCATCGGCACAGGATACAGCACAGACCCAGCATGAAAATTAAGCTACAAGATTTCTACATAAGCAGATAAGAAAAACCTTTGATGACAGTCATAGATTCCTTGGGATATAAAAAACAAAAACAAAAAGGATGATGGTATGCACTTTACCAAAAACCTAGAATTTCTCTTTAAAAACAGTATTAAAAAATAAAGACCTAAGCTGTAGCCTGAACTGGGTAAAATATTTAGAAAATAAATATTGTACTAGAAACATAACTCAAGTTTATAGAGAATACTTACAACTCAATAAGGAGGAAAACCATGATAAAAAGCAGGCGGAAATTTGAACAAACTTCACCAAAGAAGACGTGATGTGTTAATAACCATGGGAGAGGATGGTTTTGTTACCGGTCGGGTTGGGATAGTGCAAAGGAAAGGTTCCCATGCACCAGTTCAAAGCTCCAGAGCAGCCACAACTCCTCTTCTGCTAAGCATGAACACCACTCACAGAAAGCAGTGCAACAGTTTGCTTATCAAGTAAACATACGCTTTAAATGACAAGTTTACTCCTAGATGTTTACCAGACAAAAATGAAAACGTGTCTACACAAATGCTAGTATATGAGAGCTCAGAACAGTTTACTTCTTACTCTTCAAAAATTTAGATGAAGGGTGGAGGGTGTGGCTCAGGGCTGCAGAGCTTGCCTGGCATGTACAAGGTCACGTGTTAGACTACCACCACTGTCAAAAAAACGTCAAAACCACCTAATTACCTATCGCTGGTAAAGACACAAGCCAAGAGTGCTAGCCTATGATGTGGAACACAATTCAGCCATAAAAAAGGAATGAATTACCAATATGGGTAACGACAAACTGGATCCCTGAGATACTGCAGTAAGTGAAAGCGGATGTGAGATGTATTCCTGCGTTTGTATAATCTTCTTGAAAAAAAAAGCTAAAATGAGAGAACAGAAACAGTTGTTAGTGGCTCATGACTGGAGGGTAGAGGGAAGAGACCAGCTGTAAGAAGCTGAAGAACTTACAGAGATGAGAAAATTGTTCTGTATCTTATTTCCCATAGATATGTAAATGTACACATTCACTAATACTCACCAAATTATGTAAAGTGATTAATTTATTACATTGCATTATTCTTCCACACATAGCATGAAAACTAGAATATCAAAATGTTTTCCAGAAGCTGCTGTTAAATTATTATGGATGAATGCATCTGGTTTCAACAGTCTTCAAAGATAACGGTTTCTGTCGGACATTTTGTCTCCAAAAATTAGAAGAAAATTGTTTCACTTTCGGTTATGACAATTAAAAGAATAAAAGCTGCAGTTAAAATTAACCTCTAGTCCAGACATCAGGAATGCAAATGTATCCAAGGACAAGGTCAATAATTTAATGAGCAGAATAAGCTTAAAAAAAAAAGAAAGAAAGAAAAAAGAAAAGAAAGAAAGGGGGAAAAACAGTGTTGCTGGGTGATACCAGTAATCAGCTCAAACTCTAACAATGTGAGAAATGTTGGCCTCCAGCGAGGGGGTGAAGGGCAGGAATAACTTTGCCATTATTTTTTCAAAAATTTGAGAAGCCATGAAGTACAATTTCACATGCAAGATCTACCAGGTTAACTCTGTTTCAGATTTTTTCTGAAATGCAACATGCAGGATACCAAGTACAGGCATTTTCATTAGAGTACGAGATGCAACCTGCAGCCTGAGGTATCTGCCAACAGTGAAAGAAAATCAAGACAGCTCTTTGTTCCCTTGAGAAGTTCGTGTCCATATCTGGGAGTAGACAATTGCCATTTTTTAAGTATCTCTCTTAAAAAAAATGAGAAAAAATGAAAAACAAAAATACGAAAAAAACTTCTTGCTTAAACTAAAGCAAAAGTAAAAATACAAAAGAAAAGTATACAGAAAAACGTAAAAATGGATTAAACATTAAAAAAGGATTGTGAGAGCTGGAAGGGTCAAGAGCACCACAAGAAAACTCACAGAATCAACTAAACCGGGCTCACAGAGACTGAACTGACAATCAGGGAGCCTGCTTGGGTCTGACCTAGGTCCTCTGCATGTTTGTTACAGTTGAGTAGCTTGGTGTTCTTGTGGGACTCTTAACAGTGGAAGTGGGGGCTGTCTCTGACTCTTTTTTTTCTGCTTTTGGGACCCCTTTTCTACTACAGGGTTGCTTGATCTAGCCTGAATATGAGGAGATGTGCCTGGTCTTACTGCAACTCGATATGCCATGTTTGGTTATATCCAAGAGGCCTGCTCTTTTTGGAAGGAAACAAAGAAGGAGTGGATCTGGGAGCAGAAGGGAGTGGGAGGGACAAGGAGAAGAGGAGGGAAAAGAAACTGTAGTTGGGATGTAATATATGAGAGGAGAATAAATTTTAGAAGTATGTAAACAAATGTCAGCAAAGCTTAAAGAGTGATGAAAACTATAGATATAATACATAGAAATAAAATTAATAAATAATATACTGATCTAGTATCAATTTCTACTTATTAAAGATGACAAGAGAAAACCAGGAAGCATAAAACAGCATGAAAGCAGCAAAACTGAATAGCTATGAAAGTTGATACGTCATAGCTTTATTAACGTCACATAATTAACGTACCTCAAAATCAACGAGAAAGAAACACCGTATTCTAAAAGTCTCAGTTCAAACAATGCTGGAAGTGACAGAGTGTTCAAAATTTAAAAGTATTGTCAGTAAAGAACTTTGTTCCCTGATATTATAAAATAATAACAAAAACTAAAGCACTCTTGGGCCTATAATAATAACTACAGGAAAACTAAAATATGAAGTCACAAAACAATGCATGCAAGAGAAACAAGCTATGGCCAGTGTTCTTGGTTCCCCACTAGCACCCAATGACTTGATGCTATTGCAGTCAAGCTGGTGGTCCCACCTGGAAGCTTCATTCCTCCTGGCTGGTTTTCATAGGGCAGGGCATTGTTAGGCATGCTCACAATAAAGAAAATTAATCCTCGCTCTTACCCAGCTATGGACTCTGGGGGTTATAATAATAACTGACCTGGGCAAACACTTTACCGTTGCAGCAGTGACATGGCTACCATGGGAGTAACCAACTGTATTCTGACTGGCACTGAGGCCAATTTCAAAAGATTACACCCATACCTGGCACCATTATCAAGCCAGTAACCTGTGGCTGGGTAGGTAATGGGCCCTCAGGGGAAGCTACTATTGTTATTCTGCCTAATAGACATAATATTAAACTGACTCTTCATGTCATATCATTATACCCATAGATTATTGCGTCTATCAGCTCTTGTGGTAGTAGCCACTATTTTAAGTAGATGGTGATTAACATAAAGACACGCAGCTGGTCAAGGTGCAGAGCATAAGAGACTTTCTAATGCTTGGTCCCGTACAGAACATCTATATCATACCACTTCCTTCCAAAATTCAAGGATCATTGCAGAAGAGGGGCAGAAAGATTCTAAGACCCAGAGATGACTACAAAGAAACAGTTTTCAGGATACAGGAAGACAGTTGCACATGCTGAAATCTCAGCGATTGTAACAGAATCTACCCAGATCAAGCCAGACCAAATCCCAACATGGAGAAGGGAGGTGGGAGAGAACTCCACTGCTAGCTAAAAAGCTATTGACATCTGATCACGTCTGAAAGAGGGAGAACAAGCTTTCCTTAAGAGTGTGACCCCTGGGAGATGGACCACGCTCCTGTGTAAGGCCACGCATCCTTAGCAAGGCAGCACGAAATGGGGTTAGAAAGAAATAAAGAAGATACAAAGCTGGGTTGGAAAAGAAGTAGGAAGTAGATATGGATGGAGTTAGGGGAGTGGATGAATATGATCAAATAAAATTGGATTTCCAAAGAACTGATAACAATGAGAAAATAAATAATAATGGTAATAAAATGAAAACTTAAAAGCAGAATTTTCTTTAAATAAAAGTACAGACAAAATAAAAATATAACTAATGTGACTGCTCTGTCGATATCTTTAAAGTATAAAGAAACTTAAGTTTGAAAAGAAAATGAAAAGCTCCAATCACATATCTCTAAACCATGAAAGGAAGTTGACGCGTAAAGGAATTACATTTAGCAAGGAGACCGTGATAGAATAAAATATTTAAACAAAGATACCAAAATCAGGGGCCTCAAAACATTTTTCTCATAAAAATGCACACTTCACGTCATAAAAGAGACACAAAAACTCTAAACTATAGTTATGTGTTGACCCAGAACTATGAGTGTTTAACATTGTTCAACTTGAATGCATTGCTATGCCTACACCCTTTAATAACCTCTTAGATGAAAACTGTCCACTCTGCAGAGTAAGAACCAGTTTACAAACAAAAGCTAACATCTTGTGAGCTAACTGACCAGAGCTTCAAGTGGAGCCGTTCCAGCTTTTGTTCCACACCTGAATACACTGTGGATGTTTTTAATTATATCAAAGCAGCATGCAGAAACTCATTCATCAAACACCAACTTACATGAGCAGAACCTCAGAAATAACAGCTTGCTAAATAAATAAATAGGCATCTGGTTGGTGTATTCATACTGAAAATTGTGGTTGAAAGGATTATGTAAATATATTATTATATATTTATAATATTAAATATAATAAAACCAATTTTTTAAAAAACTGAGGTAATAGAATTCATACTCTCACCAGGTAAGGCTTTAGAGACTATCACAACTGGATGATGTAATATTGTACTCTTCACATCTCCCAAATGATTGGCTTTTACTGTTTAAAATCCTATATAAACTATGGAACTAGTACAGTACAGTTGGGCTGTGATTTTAAACACAGAGCCACGAAGACATCACCTCTGCCCTCAGTTGTCTGTTGTAGAGAGATTCGGAAACAACACTAAGTGCACATGAACTATAATAACACACCAGCAGTGACTGAAGAATGTCACTTGCAAAAAATTACTTAAATACAGGCTTTAGATATGGGTAAATAAAAATTTGCTCTGTGCACCATACACTCCATAAGCTGAAACAGAAAAATCATCCTGAGGCCACTAATTTGCCCATCTGATTCAGAAAGCAAACACATTACTTAAAAACAACTTCATCTGCTAACAACAGTGTTTCCCAATTATCCAGTATAAATATCTAACCACTTTAATAATGGGCTTCTCTTCGGGTCTATAATCTGCCTGAACTAGGTCCCTAGCACAGAAATGACGGCAAAGCTGATGGAAGCGGCATCTGCTCTACTGTGGGTACCCAAGTCAGGAAGTACCACTGTCATGCCCAGAGGGCTCTGGTCACCATCACGAGGCCATGCCACCAGCTGTCCATTCAGGCCACGTTTCTTTCTACTCTGGTTGTTCCTCTCTCAAGGACGGGAAAGTAAATCAGTCACAAGATCAGTCCCTGGTCACGTCTTGTCAGGCTCAGTTATTTCCTAACTCAAAACAAGCAGTTGGGACACTGATACTTTATGGGCTGGTCATATGTCATCTAGAATCATCCAGAACCTTGAGCATAGAAGACAGAGGTAGATATAACACAACAATGACAGTCTGGGAGATTCCCTGAACGCTGTAGTTAATCCTGTGGATATACAATTCAATTTTTCCACATAGTCCATCATTAGCAACTAGGTCTGGTATTAATGTAGTTTGTGTTTTGGTTATTCTGCCTTTCAAGATGGCAACATTTGACATAAAATGTCTCCAGGGAATAAAAAAGCTACAGCAGTCTGTGTGGCTAACAATATTCCTTGCAGATTTCACTATGTAAGTCAAATTTTCATCTATGCAGTGACAGTGAAGGAAAAGCCCTAAGAGGAGACTTCTAGTTGCTAACACCATACCATAAAGAGCTTGGAAGTGGCCACTTTGTTAGACAAGTAAAAAGCAAGATAATCTGAAAACTCACTAGTCTTTCTCAGGTCTCCATGAGGGTGGGCAGAGCACACAGAGCTGACGACTTACCTTCAGGACTGGAGACAGGCAAGCAAATAAAAAAAAAAAATCGGGCACTTCCTAGGGCAGAGGCAAGCCACAGGTGGGAAAAGCTGACTGCAGGGACAAATTCCTGGGGACTCAGTGTGGACAACAAGAGCTACAAACTCCAGGAGCTCCAGCCTGGAGGTATGCCAGCCCCTGTGTTTTCATGAGTTTATCTGCAGAGCTCAGTGTGACTCCCATAGGAAATGCTAGAGAAAAATCAATCCTACCCCATGTATTCTGCAGGAGAAATGGGGAAAGAACCTGTTTAAATGGTGCACTAGCCATCTTCTCAGAAAGATCTGCTCCCTGCAAAAAGCAGCTGCAAAGGTTTGCCACACATGGGGTGTTGTCAGAGTCTTACTGACCTGCTGGAGGAGAAACCAGCAGCCTCAGTTAGTCTCCTCTACGAAAGAGAAGAAAATGTGGAATGCTAGCCCATACGAGCCTCTACCAAAGTGTGCGTAGTATGTGTGTGACAATTAAATCTTCGTGAAGTTCACTTTCTAGTCTAAGACAAAGTTGTAAGACCATAGGATGCTTCTCCTCCTTTCTATCGCTCTAGCACATTGATAAATGTTACATATAACCGTTTCATTCACCTGGGACATCACAGCCAGCTAGCAAGCAAAATGGAAAAGGTGTGCAAACAACAAATCCAACAATTTGAAGATGTATGGCAAGCATCACAGTAAGACATGGCAACAATGTTTTAATCATCAAGCCACGAAGTAAAGCTACTTTGATTATTATGCTAATAATTCTATTGGATAAAGTAGAGGGTAGACTTGGACAGTAAAAACGTGGGAATCCTAGGTTTGAGAACTGAGATGCTAAAATAAAGTACATTCTAACAGAAATGGGCAATGATTGTGATAGCCTAACAAGTGGGCTGAGTACCACTCAGGGGAAAACCAGTGAAATTGAGCATATGCTAGTTGACACCACAAACACTGGAAATCAAAGAGAATAAAGACAGCAAACATAGGCAAGGTCAGCTAAGAACTATGGGTAACCAGGAGAGCTATAACATGCCCATAAAGAGTATGGAGAAGGAACAGAAGGAGAATATGTAAAACAACATGACTAAAAATTCCTATAAGTTGATGCCAGATGCCCATCACAGATCCTTCCAGCCCAAATAGTGCTGACCTATTATGAAATAGCAAGAGAAATGCTTCTATGAATAAGTCATTTTCAACCACAAAAAAGTCACAGACAAGGAAAATCATAAAATAAACCCAAGAGGGGAAACACATTACTCAGAGGAATGAAGAGAGTCAGTTCCTTGCACACCATTCAAACAAGAAGAAAATAAAACACTCACAGGACAGACTCAAAAAAGAATTTGATACCCTGTGACTTTATCTCTTTCAAATATGAAAGGGATAAATGGGAAGAACAGATGCTTCTTGGCAATTGGAAGTTGAGTTGGTAGGCCTCGTTTTCAGGAAACACTCAAAGTTCTATAGAGAGAAGAAATTCTAAGGCAGAAACTAGAAGCCTGGTCTATATAAGAAGAGGAAAAGCCGGGCGGTGGTGGTGCACGCCTTTAATCCCAGCACTTGGGAGGCAGAGGCAGGCGGATCTCTGTGAGTTCGAGACCAGCCTGGTCTACAAAGCTAGTTCCAGGACAGGCTCCAAAGCCACAGAGAAACCCTGTCTCGAAAAACCAAAAAAAAAAAAAGAAAAGCCATACTGTGGTTCAAATGGATCACTGAGAAGCCCTATAGAGTCAGTCACAAAGACTGGGTTCTGTTATATCATCTAGTCTAGCATAAACTGTCCTATGCGAAGAATCATTCCTGAGGACAGGACGTGCCTTCAGGACAGTAAGCAAAGCTTACCCTAGCCTAAACCCAAGCCTGGTCTCCTTACTGGCTTTTACCTCTGCTCCCCTATGTTCTCACAGTAGCTCCTCAAAATGTTATTAAGACAAAATGTGGGGCTCACAAGACAGTCGAGCAGGTAACGGCACTCCATGTAGAAGACTGATGCTGAAAATACAGTACTTGAAACCCATATAGAGAGGAGAGGAGAAAACTGACTCCACAGATCTGTCACTGACTTCTGTATGTGTGCTGCAGTACGCATGCCCCCCCCCCGATCTCAATAATAATAAATACATTTTTAGAAGGGACACATGTCAGCTTTGTATAAGGACCTCCATAACAATAATGGCTTGTCTTTTTAATGAACCCTTACTTTGGATTGCTTCTTTCTATATAATATAATCTTCTTATCTTTGTTCTTATGTCACGGCTTTGGAAGCCTATGCGTTTTCAATATTTTTCCAGCCAGCCACCATTTCTATTACCGGCCCCTAACTCACGGAAGCATATATGATATTCATCAGATACCTCAAGCATATTCCTACCTCAGCACCTCTGAACTGGCTATTTCCTGGGTCTCAAAATCTTCTTTCTTGTATCGCTAGAGAGCTCTAGTCTCACACTCCATGTAGTGTTTGCTTCAATTTGCAGCATGCAACCAATAGTTTAAGGAGAAATTTACAGCACTAGATACATATATTAGACAACAAGAAAAATGTAAAATAAAAGGTGTAAGTTTTCCACATTTAAAAATAATAAATAAAATAGCAAGAGTTATATTAGAAGTCGAGGAACTTGAAAGGGGCAGCTGGACAAATCAAGTACCACAAATTTGATAACTTAGGAGAATACGACCAATTCTTTGACAGACATAGTTTAGCAAAACGTATATAAGCAGCATCAACCAATCTAAATAAGTTGGTATCTGTTAGAGGAGTGGAGTCATGACTAATAAGGTTCCAGAGCAGACATGGCATCGCCAGATGGGGCCGCTGGAAAATTCTACCAAATATTTAGAGAAGAAATTGTCACGATTCTTCATAATCTCTTTCAGAGGACAGATGCAGACAAAATACTACATCTTCATCCTATGAAACAGTGCAAGCCTGACATCAAAGACAACACAAGAAGCACCAACACACACTAATATATATATAGACCAAAAGGCCTTCAGCAAAATATCAGTTGATATCTTAAGTATTTTCTGCTTGCTAAGGGAAAAATACCTAGCAAAAGTAACTTTGAAAACAGAAGGGTTTACTGTGGCTTACAGTTCATTTGAAGGTACAGTGCACATGGCAGGGATGTGAGGACAGCTCCTGCTATGGCTGCAGGAGCTAGTGCAAGATGGCCAGTCACATTGAGTCCTCAGAAAATGGGATTGGTTGATATACATCAAGGTATGCACCCCAACAAATGGGATTTATCTCAGGTTTGCAAAGCTTGTTACACTCAGGCATCGATCAACCATTCTTTCTACCAACACCCAGAAAATTTACATGTCTTATAATGGTGAAACTGAATTTCAAAGTTTGTGGTGGCTTTTAATCTAATATAGGATGCCAGCACTATTCGGAGTGGCCAGAAGTCATCATAGCTGTAGAATTGAATCACTTGGTCTAGGAAGACAGACACCTATCTGCATGCAGTCCATTTACTAGTCCAGAATTCCATGCCAGCGATGGAGTTTAGCATAGTTCAGTCATGTCGCAGCTGCTTTCAGACCTCTTCTAAAATTGGAGCTTTCCAGCTAAGGTTTCTGCAGCTGCCTGCCAGAACCAATCTCCTCTAACACCCTCAGGATGCACAAGGGCTTCTCGATAATGCAGGATCTGTAGGAAGACAATAGACTGTAGGCTGCCCAACAGTTCAGGAAGAAGCTTCTTTCTTCTCCATCTCTATCACACCTTGCTGGGCAAACAGCCAAAGCTTTCTTAAATTGGGTAAAAACACAGACTTATTCTTTGCATTTTTTTATACCTCTGCAACTTGATATATTCCTTCTAAATCCTAGATTACTACTGTCTTCTTTTTAAAAAAAAATGGGGGGCCATACCTTCTGCTTTCAAGTTCCCAACAAGGCTAACTTAGAACATTTCCTGCCATATAGGAAAGGACATGCCATGTCCAATTCTATAATCTACCTGTTGCCACTGATCTGAACTTGGTTTAAAGGTGTTTGTTTCTTGATTTCTTTGTTCTGTTTGTTACATATTACTGGCAGATGGGCCTAAACTACAAAGGAGGGTTTTTTTATGCTTTAGTTAAGGAAAAGAATATACAAGAAGGAATAAGAAAAAATAAACAATAGACACTGTTATCTACATATCTTATCATAAGCAGCCAAACATTTCATTCTTATCAATAGACTTGATCCCATCCATGGTCCTATAGTATCAAACAGATCATTTTCCCTCCTGTTCCATAAACCTATAGCTTATAGAAAAGGAAAGATCATATACTTAAGCAATAAAACACCTTCTGTCATAAATTACTTTTGAAAAAACAATTGGAGGGTCAGTTTTTTTTTTTTTTTTTTTGGAGTGTTCCAGATTTTCTTCTGTTGTGCCATTTGGGTTAACTGCCTATAATTCAGATGTTAATACACTTTCCATTGTTATGACAAAATACCTAAAATGATTTATTAGGAAGAAGAAAATATTTGTTTTGTCTCATGGTTTCAGAGAATTCAGTCCACAGTTAACTTGGACTATGCCCATGAGAAGGAAAAACATGGCAGGAACCACATGGCAGAGCAGAACTGCTCACTCATGGGGGCCAGGAAGCAGAAGAGATCTCACTTCAGTAACAAAGTACCTTCCCTGAGATTCAATAAGCAATGGATTATAAGTGAAACAACCCATTCTTGAAATCAGAGACCTCATGATCTCTCAAGAGCCCCACCTCTGAGCACTGCTGCCCTAGGGATCAAGCTTTCAACACCTGTGTTTTGGGTGACGTCAAAGCTATAGACTACAGAATGTGGGATCCTGCACCTTTCCAGTCTTGATATCTAATTTAGGATGGTTATATCCTGCACCAGAACCATGCTATATATGTATGCTCTCATTTCAGGCTCGCTTCCTAAGCCATACATGCAAAAGTAACAGTATCAAAACCTGAAGGCGTGGCCTTGGCTACCTAACCCTCTCACATCTCAGTTGTTCAGTTAATAGAAGAGAGACTGAAGTCAGCTCTAATTCATATTGGGCTCAGATGTTCTCATTCTGCCCTATAGCTATTGCTTTCTAAATCAAAATTGTTTGTCTATGTCAAAGCAGCTGCAAGCTTGCCAAGTCTATACCATCAGAAGAGCTAATCGCATTGAACAGGAGGGGTGGGAAAGAAAATGATGAAAAGATACTGAAATTGAAATTTAATGGTGCTGGAGCCGACTAAGCCATACTGTCGGATTTGATACCTTTCTGAACTTTGTGATAGTTGGTGTAGAGACAACTGGTGGGCGACAGAACAATGTTGGAGAGGCCGTAAGAAGAGGGCATAGAGTCATCATATGAGAATCCTGGGAACAACTATGCAAGACTGTTTAGCTGAGAACTAGCCCCATCTCTAAAGAGCTTATTTTATTATGACAATAAGAATTAGGTCACGGAGCCGGGCGGTGGTGGCGCACGCCTTTAATCCCAGCACTCGGGAGGCAGAGGCAGGCGAATTTCTGTGAGTTCGAGGCCAGCCTGGTCTACAAGAGCGAGTTCCAGGACAAGAACCAAAAAGCTACAGAGAAACCTTGTCTCGAAAATCCAAAAAAAAAAAAAAATTAGATCACAGGAGAGCTATGGGTGACATTTGATGGATGCTGGGGAAAAGAGAAAAGGTCTTCAGTAGCACAGCCTCTGGGATGTTGCCCATGTCCCTAAAGAGCCCCACACCCATGTTTAAACAAGGACCCTAATTAAATAAAGCCGGTATTATTTTTTTAAGAGACATGATTCTAGAAGGGAGACTTGTTGGGAAAGAGGATACAGAGAAGTTGGAGAAAGATCAGAGAGGTAATGGGGGAGAGGGTTGTTCAAAATACATTAGATATCTGTATAAAATTGTCAATCAATCAATTAAAAATAGATCATAGCAACAGAGAAACAACTCAATGATAACATGCTAACCAACATGGACAAACGCTGAGTTCATCCCTAGCACAAATGTTATGGTTTTTTTTGTTAAATAAACTTTCATGCTAATCAAAAAATAAAATTTGTCCATAAGAAACGAAGACACTATGCACAAAGAAACTCTCCACAGTCCAACAGAAAATCAATTACAGGGCACAGGAGCAAACATAGATCAGCAGATGCAGCCCTGGGTGTGACAGCCATGCAGTGTGTAGACACTGAGGACAGTATCCACAGAACAAGCACCTAAGTCTCAAGCTTAATTACATAAGGCTTTCATCGTTCATCCTAAATGAGCACATAAAAGGGTGACTGCCATCAAATGCATCAAATAGATGGGGAAAACACAGCCAGAAGCAAGCGTAGTGAAACTCCAAGCTCAAGCTGTTCTATGGAGCAAAGAAGGAACCTTGGGGTTCTGCTCCCCAGTCTTTGTCATCACCAAAACGAAGTGTGTTGCTCTGTGATTGCCACCAGCACTGTAGGCACGCCTTTTCGGCAGAACCTGCTTACTAAAGATGTGTGATCTGAGAAGGCTGAATAAGCACAGGTTTTCTGTAACCTGGAGCATCGCTTTGTTTCTATGAGGGACCTGCCCTCTTCTCTTGCCTTTCTTATAATACAAAGGATAAAAACTTGTTTGATTTTTTTTCAGTCATTTTCAGATTCGTTTCCTAAACTTGCCTCAAGAAGAAAAATTAAATACTTTGAAAAAAAAATCGTGTCAAATTCTCTTTCATCCAGAAACAGCATAACATCCCCCAGAACATGATAATCAGCCATTCTACATTAGGGAAAACTGAGCTTGACAGCACAATTAAACTCTGGCTTCTTTTTCTTTCCTTGTGATGGACAGCTGTGGGCCTCGGAGTCTGGACGATTGTCATCTCTTCATTGAAACACTGTTTGACCAATTGTTTCATATTTTAAAAAAATAACCACCCAGATTAGGCCACCCAGATGCTATAATCAATCACTTCCAAGAGCTCTTCTCTATTTACATCATTCTTTGGTTCTTGTTCATGAAACACTGGCTACTGAGTTTCTGTGAGCCAATCACTATGCTATGTGACACAATAATAAACATGACCAGAATCCTTCTCTGACAGCTATTTAAGAGGTCAGCATCACATGGCTAGTATGCTACCCATTATGGCCTGTGTAGTAACCCTTCTTAAAGAAGACAGAAACAAATCATTCATAGTATGTCTAACAGAAACTTTTATCCATTTGACTCTGATACTACAGCCCACCCTTCTAGCTTGGTTACAGAAACAGACAGTGTGAAGCAAAGTCGGCAAAGAGTTAACAGGACATATTGATGAGAAAAACATATTCTATGCTGGCACTTGGTGGCTTCTGGGACAAGTTAATTAACTGCCTGCCACCCTTCACTTACAATCTTTCCTCTTCCAAATGCATACCTAATATTTGTGTTACTAATAATGCAATTATTAGAACTGTAATCATGGGCTAAGAATTCATATGGGACAAGATCAATAAGCAAATACTGTCTCTAAAGCATTTGGTTTGATAGACATTCTCTCTAACACAGATTACCGTTATCATTATAATTGCAGAAAATTACTAAAATATTCAAGGTAATTTACACGAAATTTTCTCTCCCCTTAAATCAATATAAATAATTATATGATTTTTAACGTGAAATAAAGTTTCTTCCTAAACCACAAATTATTATAGTCTAGTTCAAAATATGCTCAAAGAACTTACTAACTTGGACAGATGTAAGAGGAAGCTCAGGACAAAAAAAGCTGTGTTCAGATGGCATCTCTGTCTACTAGTTCTTGGTTCAGTGGTCTTGGAAAAGTTTCAGGCTTTGTGTTCAATATTCACATCATCAAAATATAAAAATTCTGTGTTGTTCCAGAGGCTGTTCATCAGCTAAAGAAACAATATACATCAAACTGCTCAGACTAACATAGTGAGAACCAACAAATGGTAGATTTAAGTGCATAAACAATTTTTCTGCACATATATATATAGGTATAAAAAAATCACTTGAGTTAGTAAATGCATTTGGTATTATGTGTCTATAGTCAAACCACAGCTTGTATTTTTCCACTCCCGAAACAGAGTGCCAAAGAGAATCAATAAGAAAAATCCACATCTAAAGGCATTATCATAAATTACAGGAACATCACAAACAAAGCAAAAATTCCATATGCTGTCAACTGGAGAGAAAGAACAAACAACTTATAAAAGAACAATAATTAAACTGACATCACATACTTCAGCTGAGAGGAAAAATACTGTGAAGTAATGCCTCTTGCACTGGGATACCTGAGTATAGGATGTATTTGGTAACATGTTTACTTTGAAGTAAAATTGAAGTAAAGACACACTCAGATGCAGGAGAACTCGGAAAATTTACTATACAAAAATTCACTGACAAAAAACACTTTTAAGAGAAGCCTTCCTGGTGCTCAGTCCTAGGTAGGATATCTCTATCGTGGCCATCCTCCCGGGACTCAGGAATCATGGGATAAGAGGCAGAAAGACTGCAATGGCCATAGGCAGTGGATGACCCCATGACAGCCACATGTGAGCTCAGAGTGACTGTGACTTCATGCCAACCCCTGCACAAGATCAAGCCAGTCCGAATCTCAGCATGGAGGAGAAAGGGTTACAGAATCCTACCCTTAGTAAAGAAACTATGAACAGCCTATGGCTTCTGGGAGAGGGAGAGTTTTTTTCTAGGATATGGAACCTGAAAGACTTACCCACATGGCAAGTGGAGATCTCGCAGATCACCCTGCCCCCATGCACATACTGGCAGCGCTGAAAGGACTCAGTTGTAGGGGACACATGAAATTTGGAGGCAATAGAGATGGGGAAATGGGAGGATGGAAGAGAAATCAAAGTGAATGGGATGGGGGGTGGGCATGATTAAAACGTTTATGCATGTGTATAATTCTTAAACAATTTTTAAACAGTGAAGAAACAAAAAAGAGCCACTCCTGGGGGGTCAGGGCAAAGAAATCATGAGAGAAGCAAGGTAAAAATATAAGACACAATAAGGTATGGGTGAGAAAGCAAACTAAAGCCTCTCTCTCTTTCTCTCTCTCTCTCTCTCTCTCTCTCTCTCTCTCTCTCTCT
>NC_022022.1:30448811-30451480 GCF_000317375.1 Microtus ochrogaster | reverse complement strand
ATATGATATACATCAGCAATTACTCAAAAAAAAAAGGCAGGAAACTAAATATAAAGACCAAGGAACCACAAAACCACACAAAAGACCAAGATGATGTCAACGTCAAAACTGGGATTGTGGGAAAACATAAAAACAGACAGCGCATGTTGGGGACATTTCTTTCCTTAAAGAAAAGTAAACATGCGCATTGTTCTTAATGCCTTAAAGACAGTTGCTAGACAAGTATGCCATCTATACAACTTTCAAACAACATAGAAATGAAGCATAAGAAAACAGAAAGACAAACGTATTCTGGCAAAGAAGATGTCAAAGATAACTAATGTAATCAGTTTAATTTAAACAAAGCAGGCCCACAAATTAAATAATGGCATTTGAAATGGACTAAACAAAACAAGGAATAGCAATGTTACCTCTAAGAGATGCACCTAAAATCAAGATGACACAGAAGAATTATAGGGTAAGAGATAGATGAATATATTTAGGCAAGTTCAAATTAAAGCAGAATTAAGTATGATAGCAAATACTAAAAATCAAGCCGGGCGGTGGTGGCGCACGCCTTTAATCCCAGCACTCGGGAGGCAGAGGCAGGCGGATCTCTGGGAGTTCGAGGCCAGCCTGGTCTACAAGAGCTAGTTCCAGGACAGGAACCAAAAAGCTACGGAGAAACCCTGTCTCGAAAATCCAAACAACAAAAAAAAAAGAAATCAATGACGGCAAGTGAAGCATGCGTGGCCTCAGGCAGATGGCTGTATACCTGATGAAGAGGAGAATGGGAGGGCAAGATCTCGAAGGAGAAGTTACAGGGCTGTTCCTGCTGTTACCAGGATGTAAATGCTGTGCCAGAGTAGGTAATACAACAGCAGGCAGAATTATAGAGGAAGAGACAGAATGCTGTCACTCAGGCAATGGTCCCTCTGAGCAGCATAATATACCCCTTCCCTGGGAATCATTCCCATTGGCTTATGACATTTCCTATGTCTCCTCCCCTTAGGCTCCCTCTCCTTCAGTTCCCAGTTGCAGCAAAACACCTCAAAAACAAAGTCAGCAAAATCCATTGCTTTCAATCCACTCCTTTCCATTCTTTTGAGACCTCTCCAATCACTATCTCCCCACTGGTCCGCGTAAACTTCAAGGTCCCCAGTTGCTGTCGGTGACTTATTGTCCTCAAGCTTGGTCAAAGCTGATCCACTCTACTTTGAAACAATTCTATAAATTGTCTTGGTCATGGTGTTTACCCAGCCTAAACCTTTTCACAACCTTGCCTAAGCTAAATCTATTTCTTTTCTTGAGAAAACACATCCTCAACTCTCTTAGCCTACCACCTAGACAGACCCTGTAAATATCCATTCTACTTAGCTCTTAACTGCCAACTTGACAGAGCCCAGGGTCATCTGAAATTGGAGCTCTTGTGGAGGGATTTCCCAGATCAAATGGGCAACACAGTATGGCCTTAGACCAGCAAACATACTTTGCAGTTGAGGAAGGGCATACTCATGGAGTGCACTGTTATTACCACCGTCCTGACGCAGCTGGCTTGATAGAAGAGTGGAGAAATCCTTTTAAAGACACATCCAATGTGCCAACTGGGTAACAATAGCTGGAGGGGGCTGTATATGCTTTGAATCAGGGTTTAATATATGGTACTGTTTCTTCTATAGCGGGGATTCATGGCCCAGGAATCAAGGAGTAGATTGTAATGGCTGGTTTTAAATGTCAACTTGCCACAACTGAGGAGCTGACTGCATCACATCGGCCTGTTGCGTTGGTCTGTGGGAAATTGTCTTGATTGTTAATTGATGTAGGAGGGCCCAGCCCAGCCCACTGTGGGTGGTCCTTAGCTAACTTGTTTAGACCGTCTCCATAATAATTATATGGAAGTGTAATTTAAAGCTGTCAGTACAGTCATTCCGTGTCCAGAAGGGGAAAAATTACATAATTAGGTTAACTATTCAGAAAGTTATTAGAAAGCAGACATGCAGAAGAGGGAGATCTGGGAGTGGAGCACTGGGAACGAACTTGTGAGGTGTGTCTGAGGCTCTCGTTTTGATCCCACACCCCACCAGGGGAAACACAAGGCAAATAATAACAAGAAAGACCAAGGAATGTGGCTTGATTAGGACTGTTCAGAAAAATCACAAACTGTGATTAGAAATCACGTGAAAGTATTGCTCTCACTGTTTAACATTCAGCCTGGAGAAACTTTGAAACCAAACTCATTGATTATCACTGCTCCTAAAGCCTGGGGACTCAAGGTGAACTTGTTACAGTGAGGAAAAGATCTATTTAGAAAGCTAACAAACTAGAAATAAAAAGGTTGTCGTTAAACAAAGACCCTTCGTCTGAGGTGTAGCCTCCCCAAGTTACATTCTAGCTAGGGGAGGTGTATCAGAGAGTCGGGTGTAGTGTGGCTATAATGCTAATGCAGTTTCCAATTTGGAGTGGCTTGCCCTTCTGGTATGTGTGCTTTTATTCTCTGTGGGTCAAACAGACAATCTGAGTTCAGTAAATCTAAAGAGATGCTACTGATCAGGAACTCCCACAACGCGTGCATTCTTAGTTCTTCTCCCCAGGAATTATCAATCATTAGAATATAGAAGCTGTCGTCTTTTGGGAGAACGGGAGATGACAGCAGTGGGTTACTATTCTCAGGCAGAGACCAAAGGATATTT
>NC_022022.1:30401988-30448711 GCF_000317375.1 Microtus ochrogaster | reverse complement strand
AAATAAATAAATAAATAAAAACAAAAACCACCTTCAGCTGGGTAGCGGTGGCACATGACTTTAATCCCAACATTTGCGGGAGCAGAGGCAGGGGGATCTCTGTGAGTTTGAGGCCAGTCTGATCTACAAGGGCTAGTTAGTTTCAGGACCGGTTCCAAAGCTGCATTCTGTCTGCATAGCACTTTGAATCTGTTAGTTTGTCTTGGCTGTCTGGAGAAGAGGCATCTACTTTGGAGCAAGTGGGAGACCAGCTGGGTGACTGACTGTGTTAAACTTCACCTAAGTAAGTAGAGCTACAAGGCTTACTTATGGTCTTTTTTCTGCAACAGTTCACACCTGGATAAGAAGTCGAGCCAGCACTGCTCAAAATACCATCATACATAACAAACAGCAAACTACTAGACATTGTAAAAATTGGTCAATAAAGTAATTAGATAAATTATCAGCTTAAAAAAAAAGAACATTTCTTTATCCCACCAATAACAACAACAACAAAAGAATTCTTAAAAAACCTTTCCAACGGAACACTTCTGATTTGCCAGAAAACTATAGCCATAGTTTTAGGAAGAAAATCAAACACTTTTAAAAAATATTTCTTAAATCTGAATAAAATGAGTATAGGTGAAATATTAGTGTAAGATGCAAATTTGTTCTCAAAGACATTGCAGGAGGAATCAAAATTCCAGCACAATAGTTTTGTAAGGAATAATCGAAACATTAATCCTGAAATTTAATAGGAAGCATAAAGATCTATAGATCTATGGTGAGCTAAAACAGTTTGGAACTTACAACTTGACAATGCATGAGAATTTTTTTTACATCTAATAAGAGTATTTTTGAACTTCAAAAAATTGTTTTTAAGGAAGGCCAAAGAAGGAATGCATATGGCGGCCGATTCGTAAGATCTGGAGATCGGGCTCAAGTCCACTTGCTTGCTTTGTGCTTCACAAAAGGGAAGGCTGGAAACAAAACCCTTGCTCCTCCTTTTATTAAAGATAAGGGAGTCTGCCCACTGTTGCTTCTTTCTACTCTTAAAAGTACAATCTCCAATACTGCCAAACAATGCAAAGGATTTTTAAATTCAAAAACATTAAAGAAATAAAGGGGGGGGCTGGAGAGATGGCTCAGCGGTTAAGAGCACTGACTGCTCTTCCAGAGGACCTGAGTTCAGTTCCCAGCACCCACATGGCAGCTCATAACTGTCTGAAGATCCAGTTCCAGGGGATCTGACACCTTCACACCAGTACACATAAAATAAAGTAAATAAACAATAAGAAATATTTTTTAAAAAAGAAAGAAAGAAAGAAAGAAAGAAAGAAAGAAAGAAAGAAAGAAAGAGGAAAAGAAAGAAGTTGTCTCTGGGGGATAAGGAGAGGCTTGGTGGGCTATGTGACTATTGTACAACCATGTAAATCTGAATTCAAACTCTGAGCACACACATAAAAAGCTGGACAGCCTCCTGCGATCTCAGCACTGGAGCCATAGAGATTGGAGGATCTCTGGGTCTCATTGGCTCAGTGGTTCTCAACATGCCAGTCACAAGCACTGTGGGGGCTGAGTGACCCTTTCATAGGGGTCACCTAAGACCATCAGAAAACACAGATATTTGCAGCACAATTCATAACAATAGCAAAATTAGTTATGAAGTAGTAACGAGAATAATTTTATGGTTGGGGGTTCACCACACCATGAGGAACTGTATTAAATGGTCACAGCCTTAGGAAGGCTGAGAACCACTGCTTTAGCTGGAGCAGCAAGTTTCACGTTCAGTGAAAGAGGAGAGTAGTTAAAGAGGACATCTGCCATTTACTTCTGGTCTGAATACACACACTCACTTGCACATGTGCCTGCATTCTTATGCACATAAAAACAGAGATAGAGAGATACATACATACAAAGTATAACCTCCAAAGAGGCAATGACTTAAGGAATAAAACGTGCAAACAGATTTGCTGATTTCGGATGATGTATGCCAGAAATATGGTAACCCATACGTTAAACAGCTCCTCTTAGAGTTGATGGGTTGTTGTTTTTTTTTTTCTCTCTCCATAAAGACACCACCAGTCAGTTCTACAGGAAAATTAAGTTTAGGAACACATGGAACCCTTGAGCCATACTAACTTGCTAACACATTCCCAGCAAGTTATTTCCCTCCTTTAATTTTCCCTCCCCATAAAATAGGAAAACAACTTTTGCCTTCCTGACACAGCCTTTTAGGAGATGAATGAAGGGTTTGCCACATCAATGCTTATTTTAAAGCAGAGACAAATGGTGGTCGGAACAAAAATCTGGCAGAATTCCCAGTGCTCCCTGAGGATAGATGTATTGCATACTGAACCGTTATCATCTGTGCTGTGACGAATATCAGCACATGGAAGAAGAAGCCTGTACTGGTCCTCCCCTCCCACACCTCCTTCTGCCACTGCCCCTGGAGTCACTGGGAGGCTGTCATCACGGGCTGATAATGCTTCAAGTGGTAACATTCCCCTGCTTGCAGGTTTCCCCGAAGAAAAACCAATTATGTCCCCCTAAAATTAGAAATTATATGGAAATAAGAGGAACCCCATCTGCTGAGAAGTAAACACTGGAAAAAAGAGCGGTGTTTATTTGAACAACCACCAGGCATCATGGAAATTAAGCAGCAGCATCCAGTGTGATCTTTTTCAGTGGTTTCTTCCTCAGCCCACTCTTCTCGAGGTCTCTTTGGTTTATATATGATTAGAAAGTGGTGGCAGAGGGCTCAGAAGGTGCAGGAAGGCAATGCTAAGACCTCACATCACTGTTGATGCTGATTCAGAGATTCCGGGAACAGTAGCATTAGGCATGTGGGTTTCTCGGGGTTGGTTGTCACATTTGGGTTATGTGCTAAGGTTATAACCAAGAAGAGTGAATGCTTTGCACAGAATAGAGCAAGCAAGAAGTACAGACAGCAATGGAGAATTAAAGGCTTTAACTTAGAGCGTCGGCTACTGAGAGTCTAATCATGGGACGGGCAGCCGCAATAGTTCATACATTGCAGAAATAAACACTGGTTAGGAACTGGTGTGCTTTCCCTCAATGTTCTAAGTGAGCCTTAGCAGTGCTGGCAAAGAATATCCTCCCTGACAGCAGTCTCTAGTCCTCCCTGACCCCAGCCATGCACAGATACCACTCTTGTTTCTGCACCCTGCCCTTGCTCTTATTCCTACTTGGAGTTGCCCTTCCCCCAGATCTTTCCATTTTTCTGCTCATTGCTCTTATCTCAACTTAAACAGTAGATTCCAGGCAGTATTTCCTTGTTTACCGTAACTCTTAACAGGTCTGCAGTGCAGCTCAGCATCTCTCTGTGGAATGCTTGTCATCCCATGCCCTTTTAGACAGTCTCTCTGTCAGCTGATCTGCAAACTCTGAGAGCTGAAACTGTTCTTCCTCATCTATTCTCAACACCTCCTTCACAGGTGTTCCCTAGAGCTAACTACTGTTCACTGACTGTGCAAATACAAGGTTCACCAAGCATTCAGTATTGTTAAGCTTGCGATTGAATTATACAGAGATATTGTTCTTCTTTGCAAAATATGACATAAAGATACCATTATGGTGGGCATGATTGGAAAATCATACATGCAATTTACATTGCTTACTCATGGTGGCATATACATAATATAGAATACTATAAATGTGTTGACAGTAATATTGTTACAGATAGCTAAAAAAATTTTCTGTATATTTATCTTTATTATAAGCAGTGTTCATGTAAATCCTAAGTTTTTGGAGTCATCAAAAGTATGTTGGACTGCTAAAAATTACCCTTAAATGTCATTTATTAGGTTTGTTACTCCATCATAGAAATCGATATTCTGGCTTCTGTCACCAACAGCAAACTAAAAGGGGCTTTGTTTAAACTTTTTTGAGAAAAAAATATGTAATATATATAGTTAATGTTGCAGGGTCAGAAAAAAGGAATTTTTGATTGAGGGGAGAAACAAAATAATAACTAACACAAACTATTTTAAGGATACTCAATTGGTATATTCTTGCTCACAGTAGCAGAAATCTTCAAATTGCTTTGTAAAGCCTAAAGAGACTATTTTTTCTTTTTTTTTCCTTCCTTTTTTTAAAACAATCTTTTTATTTTACATACCAATCCCAGTTTCCTCTCCTTCCTCTCCTCCTGCTCCCCCACCTTCTCTCCACCCCACCCCTCATCCATGACCTGTGCTGGACTGGCCTTTGTTAATGCAGCTGTCTTTGAGTCATTTCTGCTCCAACAAATAATCCCTCACCCATAGCCCTGTGAGTAATCCCAACAGAACTCATCAGCTCACTAAGTTATACTTGGGAGTCATCAAGACTTTGGTCAGGGTTGAGGGATTCCCTGAGGTGAGTAGGTGTGCCTGTATGCAAGTGTGCATGTGTGTGTCTGTGGAGTATCTCAGCAGGAAAAGTCTTTTCATGCAATTATTAGTCTAGAATTTAAGCTGGAGTTTAGCAATGTCAGAAGTACGGAACAAAGGCAGCAATTCAAAAGGACAGCCTCAAGCGAGGCCAACATGGAGTTCTCAGGGCATTTTTCAATGCACAGCAGTTGAGGTCACCTGGCTTTGAATCTCTTCCTCCACTGATGTTCAAGGGAAATATTCTTTCCAAGGATAAGCTTGCTGATTGGTTGTTTAAAATATGTAATGGGACTTTCAGTGTGAAATTACTCTGGGGGATTTTCTTTCAAGATACTATTGTATCTTGTTTCCTTATTGTTCTATTTTAATAAGTAAAAAATGTCCACTCTGTACTTTATGTATAACAAGCCATATTTATCAGAAGGCCTGCAAGTGCACCACGTCTTTAATTTTATCTTCCATAATTATATAGGCAGTGCTGGGCCAGCTCAATGGCAGCAACAAAACACCATCCTTCCTAACACTTGTACCTTTTCTACTATGATGCCTATGCTACTGGCCCAAGGAATAGAACAGAAACTATAAATATATACAATGATTGCCTTCTCCTTTATGTAGGTATTCTACATTGAGATTTACTTTGCCCTGGCTTGTGAGCACCACATGGCCAAATGTTAGTTAGATTTTCGTCACTGTGATAAAATCTCTGAAAAAGAGAACAACTTAAAAGGAGAAAAAAAAAGAGTATTTTAGTTCACTGTTTCTATGGTTTCAGTCTGTCTTCACTTGGTTCCCTTGTTTCTGGGCTATACTAAGGCAGAAGGTCATGGCAGGACCTGTAGTGGAGAGAAGCTTTGTGCTTCCCAGCAGCCAGAAAGGGTCTGGTATGGTATATATTCTTCAAAGGCATGGCCTCCGGTGACTTACTTCCTGTACTAGGCCACACCTCCTATAGGTGCTCACTCAGACTCCAAGATCGTTGTATTAATTTGTTAATGAGTCTAGTGCCCTCATGAACCAATCCCCTGTCAATCAAAAGTACAAAGGTAAGCCTGTATTTTTGGTGGCAGTTACATCATTTCTTAGTGACTATGGCTGTGCTAAGACACCATGACCAAGGAAACTTTAAAAAAGACAGAATTTATTAGGCTTTCAGAGAGTAAGCTCATGGCCATCATGACTGGGCTCATGACAGCAGCCATGGCATTAAAGCAGTATGTGTGGGCTTACATGTTGACGTAGCAACCACAGTGCAGAGATAGTGAGCAAAGTGGGAATGACATGAACTTTTGAAACCTCAAAGTCTACCTCTTCCAACAAGGCCACACCTCCTAATCTTTTCCAAACAGTTCTACCAACTGGGAACCAAGTGTTCAAACATATGAGCCTATGAGGACCATTCTCATTCACACCACGTGACACTGACCTAAACTGGTCATTGAACCATGCTAGGAGTCTTATTTCACACACGTTCAGCACCCAATCTTCAGGAACAAAGGAACGTGTCAGCAACAAAGTATTTCAAGTGTAAGATGGAGCTTTGACGTAGGAAGTTCAAACCCTAGCTCTTCTAGTTGGGAAGGCTATATTTTTAAAACCTTTGGTTTTTATCTCTAACTTGAGAGTAATCACAATTCCCCAGTTTGCTAAAAGGAATAAATGAAATAATGTGTTTAATCATCCACGTATGCAATAGATGCACCTTTGTACTTGACCAATTATAAGTGCTCAATAAATATTTTCCATCTTCAATCTTCAACATGAGGAAATACGAGTCGATCTCAGTTGACAAGATGCTTTAATGCCACTTGTAGTTGGTCAAGCATAAATTAGTTTAAAATTTCCACATTCCCTTAGCTGGAGGAAGGAGGAACATGTAAATAAAGAGAAAGTGTGAAGGAATTTCCATCTCGGTCTATTCCACAGAACTTCCTGCCAGTCCAGTCTGCATGATCCAGAGACAGAATGGAATCCATCAGATGTTTGCCCACGCCTCAGGATTCTCTTCTGGAATGCCTCAACCATGCACAAACAACATTAATCAAGAGGAAAGCTGGTATATAAACATACCAATTAGCATATATCAGAGCCAATCCTGAACACTGTGGACAGTTTTCTATATTTCTCAAATTTGAAGCATTTTTCCAATGGCAGTCACAAAAGCTAACTACTACCTCATAAAATTAAAGTGGCAGTACAGACAGAAAGAAACCCAGTATTAATGATAAGGGACCCTTTTCATCTCTTACCATCAACTTTCCCAGAAGAATGTTCCAGAGCTCACAGCTTTTCATTATTATATTCTTATCCTTCACTCCATGGCCCCTAAATTTGAATGCTTTAGTTTCTGCTCATTCAGCCTTCCCGTCTACCCTTGCTGAAAGCCTGCCTTCCCATATGAATGAGAAATAATACAGCAACTCATTTTTGAGATGTTTCCTCTTATCCATGACAGGGGAATAACGGAAGTGTGTTTAAGTGGGGACAGAAGTCAACATTATCATACTGGTAAAGGACTTGTTTCTATATGAAGTAAGAAAACTAAATATTTTTATGAAGAGAAATTTCAGCTCAAAAAAAAAAAAAGGTTTGGTCTGAAGAATGATGGCCATGCCATTTATAAGGGTAAAAATTCAATGTTGCGTGTTATCATTTGAAAAAAGGCTAGCATGTGATTAACTCTTGGCAATTCATACCATATAATACTTGGCTGGAAATTTTCAAAGCCATTTACTGCTGCTGGTGTGGTGTTTTTCCAAAGCCATTTCCTATTGATTCAGCACATCGGGACATCACCACCAGATAAGAGTTTCCACTTTGCTGGTGGGAGGGCATCCAAGAGCCACATTATAGCCAAGAGACAATAAGCACTTTGCTTTTGGAAGGAACCAGTTTTGTGGGAAAGTAGAGAACACCCCTGTCTCACAGATTTCTAGTCTGTTCTGGGATTGAGTGGCCCCTCTCCACCCAACCTTGCAATTTAAGCTGTTGGTTGCTGATTGGACCACCTGAGAAGAGCAGCTTCCTCCCTTGGTGTGGGATGAATCATTATTACCACTTCGCTTCACTGCAAATTCACCTGAAGGTGTTCTGTATCATTAAAAGCATATTTGCAAAAAGGACTAAACAACCATAAACTTCCCAAGCAGATGTCAGAGATGAGCACTTGGGTATAATGTTCATTTATCATCAGAAATTCTTTTGTCCGATATTTGGGCCTGACGGGAGAATAATTGCAGGTCAGAGAAATGAAATAAGATCTAAAAGTAATGTCTGAGGGTAAAGATACTTTTCTGCAAAATGAAGATATTATTTATTCTTTAGGCTACATGGGATGACTGTGAAAAGAAAAAATATGCAAAATCTTTACAGAACACACAAATACAAGAGATTTTGGGGGTTGCCAATAGGAATTTTGCCCTGACTACTGGAGAGTAAACATCTGGTTTTAATACATTCCCAGCTTGCTGCTTTCACACATATATAGGCATGGTGCTACTGATTGAGTTTATTTCACTTTTCACAAAACCAGGTAATGGTGCTGAGTGGACACATTAATCATCCCGTTGGGAAACGGCACAGGACCGTATCCATCATTGGGAAGTTCCCAGAGGACAAAGCCAGACTAATGACTCAGCCCTTTTGACGACTAGCAAATGACAGGCTTGCCAAAAGCAAGAGCTTGAAACATCAGAATCCAAAGTAAATCTCTGAGAAAGTTCCAAATCCAATTCCATCCATTACCAACCACCCCTGCCTGCAGGGCTGTGCTATTGTTGTTGCCAAGAGCACAGCGCAAAGCAAGGAAGGGCAGATTGGAGGGAGCCTATTCCTGGAACGAGGCAGTGCGGTGAATACTTTCCAAGACAAGTCAATTAGTAGTTACAGCACACAGTCCTGCAATGGTTAACTCCACAAGCCTGACTCATGTGTATCTATAGAGAAGAACTCAGGTTGTCATCAGGCCCCAACAGTTAAATATGCAAACTCCACTCAACAGACTATTAAAGAGGGGCTGTGTGTGAAATACTACATAGCCTTTGGATTTCAAAAGTATATTAGCATCAAGTAAGGGCAATCAACTTTTGTTCTCTACAATTATATGCAAGGCCTTATGATTTTAGAAGCCAAAAACTATAGAATTTCCTTCTCTGGGGTTTGAAGGGAACTCCAGAAACCACTTTCTGAAAGAAGTGCCATGAGCTGCGTCTTCAAACATGGTCAGGATTGTGCCAGGCAAGCAAACAATAAACTTAAGTTCTGATAGAAGACATGAAGGGCAGGAGTGAGCAACCCATGACTAGAGAATTGAAGTAAGTAAGTATTCCAGGTGAAGGCTGGATTAATCTTATATTTGGACCAAGCCTTTCAAGTTATCTTTTTGAAATTATTTTTTAAATTTCATTTTACATCCCAACCACAGTTCTACCTCCTAGCCCTCCTCCCACTCCTCTTCCCTCTCTCCCTTGTCTCCCCCTAGTCCACCTCCCATCTACCACTCCCATGAAAAGTCAACAAAGTCTGGCACATTAAGTTGGGGCAGGACCAAGTTCCTCCCCCCCCCAGCATTAAGGCTGAGCATGGCATCCCACCATAGGGAATGTGTTCCAACAAGCTAGCTCATGCACCAGGGATGGATCCTGGTCCTACTCCCAGGGACCTCTCAGATAATCCAAGTTTCACCACTGTCTCCCACATGCAAAGGGCCTAGTTCAGTCCCATGGAGGCTCCACAGCTGTCAGTCTAGAGTTCACAAGCTTCCACGAGCTTGGTTCAGCTGCCTCTATAGGTTTCTCCATCATGATCTTGACCTCCCTTGCTCATACATTCCCTCCTCCCTCTCTTGGACTGGGTTCCTAGAGCTTGGTCTGGTGCTTGGTTCTGGTTCTCTGTATCTGGTTCCATCAGTTATTAGATGAAGGCTTTATGATTACAGTTGGGGTATTCACCAATCTAATTACAGGGGAAAGCCAGTTTGGGCTCCCTCCCCACTATTGCTCTGAATCTTAGCTGGAGTTATCCTTGTGGATTCTTGGGAATTTCCCTAGCACCAGATTTCTCCCTAACACCATAGTGGCCCTCTCTCTATTAAGATATCTCTTTCATTTCTCTCTCACATCAGTCTTGGGCATATACTCAATCATACCACAAGGACATTTTCCTCAACAATGTTTATAGCAGCATTATTCATAATAGAATATGGAAACAATCTAGATGCCCCTCAACTGAAGAACAGAAAAAGAAAATGTAGTACTGATGTGGGAGTGTCATATATCAATCTGTTGATTTTATTGGTTAAGTAATAAACAAACTGCTTGGGCTCATAGCTTAAAACATAGGTGGGTGGAGTAAACAGAGCAGAATGCTGGGAGGAAGAGGAAGTGAGGTCAGAGCTCTGGAGCAGAGACGCCATGCTCCCGGCTCCTGGGTGGACTCAGGGATAGCTCTGCTCTCTGAGGCACATGCGATGAAGCTCCGACCCAGGATGGACGTAGGCTAGAAGTTCCCTGGTAAGCCACCTCGTGGGCTACAACAGATTATAAGAAATGGGCTAGTCCAGATGCGAGAATTAGCCAGTAAGGGCTAGAGCTAAAGGGCCAAGCAGTGTTTAAATGAATACAATTTGTGTGTTGTTATTTTGGGGCATAAGCTAGCAGGCGGCCGGGAGCGGCCAGGGTGCTGGGGACGCAGCCCCGCCGCTCCTATTACAACATAGTACATTTACACAATGGAGTACTACTCAGTGGAGGGAAAAAAACAATGACATCATGAAATTTGCAGGCAAATAGATAGAACTAGAAAAATAAGTCCTTAGTGAGGTAACCCAGACTTGGAAAGACAAACACTGTATGTACTCACTTATAAGTGGATATTAGATGTAAAGCAAAGGATAACCAAGCTAAAATTCACAGCTCCCAGACCTTAAGAGGGACACATGGATTGCTCTGGAAAGAGGAATTAGATGAGATCTCCTGGATAAACCGGGGTGGGCAGAGTAGTAATGGGTAAGAGAAGGGAATGAGAACATGAGGGAACGGGAAAGTAAGTTTTCTTATCAGAAAATTATATTATGGAGCACTAGGATTCCATTCCTTCTGGAAAGAATGGTAAGGCTGGCGGGAATATGCATGGTAAAACCTGGAAAGACCCACAGAATCCTCTTAGAACCACACACTGACTGCTAGAGACTCTTGGGAACAAACCAAAGATGGCTGGAGATCAAGTGTCCTATGATGCAGGCAATGAGAGGAAAACACTACTTACAGTAGCAAAATATAAAAATAACTTTACGAAGTATAATAGAAGAGGGTCCAGCATCCATCCTAAGTGCTCAGCTCCAGTGGAGGAGGATGGAGTGAGAACAGGAACTAGAAGATAGAGCAACACCCTGATCTCAGAATCATATAATTTATAAGGCAAGGAAAGCGAGAGGAAATGAATTCATAAGAGGAAAGCCCTGTAGTATCTGCATGTTCTAGACAATGGAGGGGAAGAGATCAGAGGTGGGAAACACTAACAATGAACAACAGTTGGCACTTCACCAAGCAGACCTTCTGTCCAACTAGACCGGAATCTTATGTCATCGTATCATATCAGGGCTGAGAAAGTTGTCTTTTCTCATAATTCAACTGTAATTAACAGCAAGAAACCTTACAAACAGAACCCTGCTGAGTTGAGAGCTATGCTGCTCTGGGAGCAAGCTTCTCCCTTGAGTGGTTCATGCTGGGAATCCAGGAGACTGCCAGGCCCTTCCTCACTGAGTACTGGACTGGGAAATGCCTCCAGCTAAAGGGAGACAGCTCCCAATCTGATCCAGTGTTCCACATGACGGAAATTTTATTTTAGCTAAAAGAAACTGAGGAAGCTTCAAATAAATAATAACAATAATTATAAATGAATTAGGAAGGTGATATTTAGGTAGATAGCAAAATAATTCTGAGAATTATTAGGACAGACTTTTAACCCTACATTCTGATAGATTCAAAAATCTAAAAGCAATGCATAGGTTTCTAGACACACATGATATAACAAAACTAAGCAAAATAGCAAGCAATATAACAAAACTAACATAGCAAGCAATGAAACTGAAGCAAAAATAAACAGCCTACCAACTTAAAAATTTTCTCAAGCACAGATAGACTCGCTGCCAGACCTTTAAAGAACAATTAACATGGTGTTGCTCAGACTATTCTGGAAATCAGAAAAGGAAAAAGAATTGTCACTGAATTCACTTTACAAAGCCAACATTATACTGATACAAAAATTGATCAGGATACTACAAAAAAAGAAAATTATGGGCCAATCTCCCTGATGAACATAAATATAAAAATTTTCTATAAAATCTGAAAAATGAATTAAACTACACATCAAAAGGATAATTCATCATAGCCAAGTAAGTTTCTTAAAAGGACAGATGATGAGGACAGGTACTAGAGGATAGAGCAACACCCTGATCTCAGAATCATATAATTTATAAGGCAAGGAAAGCAAGAGGAAATGAATTCATAAGAGGAAAGCCCTTATGCAAGTCAATATGCAAATCAATAAATATATCACATTAACAGACACATGCAGAAATCAGGTGATCCTGTCAATAGGCACAGAAAAGGCACATAAGAAGACTACCATCTTTTTGATGATGAGAGCCCTGAAGAAATAAGGAACAGAAGAATAAGAGATGCATGGGACAACTCTGCTAGTAGCACTTTACTAGGTAGAGAAGTCTCAAAGCATTAATCACAGCCAGGAACAAAACAGAGGTGTCGACTTTCTCTATTCCAATATTGCTCTTAAAATCTTAGCAAGAGAAATAAAAGAAAAAGGAAATGGCATACATGTAATAAAGGAAGAAATCAAAGTGTTCCTATTTGAAGATGACCAGGTCCTGAGCATGGGACACTAAGGACTTCACCTGAAAACTTTTAAAATACATACATTCCATCAGTAATGCAGAAAGATACAAAATCAGTTTTTAAAACTCTCTGTGTAGCAATGATGAACACATTGAGAAGGAAGTCAGGGAAACAACTCTTTTCACAATAGTTTTAGTGAAAAAAAATGGCATAGAAATTAACCTAAGCTGGCAAAACAATGAAAATATTTAAACACTGCTAGAAAAAAAATGAACAAGACACTAGAAGAAAGAAAGACCTTCCATTCTCATGGATCAATTGAATTAATATTGTGAAAATGTCTGTTTTATCAAAAATAGAGATTCAAGACAATCTAATCAAAAATCCAGTGGCATTCAGCTAACTAGATAAAACAATTGTAAATTTCATATGGAAGCACAAAAGACTTCAAATAACCAAAGAGATCTTAAAAGAAAGAGAAATCCTGAAGGAAGCATTATATCTGATATCTGATATCAAATTATAACATGAAAGTATTGTTTTTAAAAAAAAACATGATACTGGCCAAAATCAGAAAACTAGACTTTCACTAGAGTGGAAGAAAGGACACAAAAATAAATCAGCAGCCACTGCTATAAAGTTGTGCAATTCTTCCCACAGGTGTCAAACACCTTGGAGAGAGAACAAACGCCTCAAAAAGCAGTGAGAAAATTCCATTTCCAAATGGAGCTGAAGAATGAAAATGAATTCATTGCTTTCACTCCATACCAAAAAAAAAAAGTGAATTCACATTGGATCAAACATTTTAATGTGAGTTTTGATACTCTGAATCTACATTTAGTTAGCGACTGCTTACAGTTTCAGAAGGTTGAGTCCATGATCATCATGGTGGGACCATAGCAACAATCCAGCAGGCGTGGCTCTAGAGCAGTGGCTGAGAGTTCACAGGTTGAGAAAACAGCCAGAGGGCAAGGAGGCTACTAACTAGGAATGACTTGAGCTTTGAAACTTCAAAGCCCACCCTCTAGTGACACACCTCTCTCAACAAGGCCACATCCCTAATCCTTCCCAAAAAGTTCAACCAACTGGGGAACCAAGCATTCAAACATCTGAACCTATGGAAACCATTGTCATTCAAACTACCGCACCAACAAAGGAAACAATTTCGAAGATGAACAGGCATCCTACAGAATGGAAGAGAATCTGTGCCTACTGTATATCTGATGAGGGAATTATTGTAGTTGAATGTAAAGTATATCCCATAGTCTGTTTTTGGATACTTGACCCAGCTGGTGTTGCTGTTTGGGGAGGGTTGTGGAACTTAAACTAGTCCTCAACCTCTGGGTCAAGACCCCTTTGGGGGTTGAAAGGCCCTTTCACGGGGGTCACCTAAGAACATCAGAACATATAAATATTTACATTACAACTCATAACAATAGTAAAATGACAGTTATGAAGCAGCAACAAAAATAATTTTATGGTTTGGGGTCACCACGACATGATGAACTGTAGTAAAAGTCTGCAGCATTAGGAAGGTGAGCTCCACAGTTTTAGGAGGTGAAGGGCTTACTGAAGGAAGTGGGTCACTGGGGGAAAACCTTGAGCTTTTATATCTTGGTCTCACTTCTTCATTTGCTGGTCCCTGGCAGTAGATGCAATGTGGTCAGTTGTCTTACATCCCTGTCATCCTGCTGTCCCTGTCACGATGGAATGTATCACTCCCAACAATAAGAAAATAAACCCTTCCCACCTCAATTGACTTCCTGCCAGGTGTTTTATCAAAGAATGAGGAAAGCACCTGATCTAGAAACTGGCCTTGAAAAGAGGGACTGCTGGTGTAATTAAGCCAACCACGCAGTTCTTGGGCCTTTAGAGCTAGATGTAGGAGGAATGTGGAGAGGCTGTACTTTGGACTAGAAAAATTTGAGAGTGCTGTGTTCTAACCATACTGAGCAATTCTGGTGGGAGTTTGGAAGACCACAAGGCTGTGAGAATTGGTAACAACAGAGCCCTGGTTCATGAAGCCTCTGAGGAGCATAAAGATTGTATCAAGAACTGAGCTAAAAGCTATTCAAGCTTTATTCTATGAGAGAGGCTAACTGCATTCTTCCCATGCCCTGAGAACTCTCATGAGGGTAACTTCAGAAGGAATGACGAATAAGGGTGTTTGGCATAGGAAATTCCAGGCAGGAGAGCTCCCAAGCTATCATTATTAGCTATTATTCACCACTCCTACCCTGGTCTGTAGTGAGAAGAACAAGAGGCTTAGAAATATACAAAATTAGCTGGGCGGTGGTGGCTCACACCTTTAATTCCAGCACTCGGAAGGCAGAGGCAGGAGGATCTCTGTGAGTTCGAGGCCAGCCTGGTCTACAAGAGCTAGTTCCAGGACAGGAACCAAAAGCTACAGAGAAACCCTGTCTCAAAAAATCAAAAAAAAAAAAAGAAAGAAAGAAATATACAAAATTGTACAGTTTGTTTAAAAAGAACACAAGCAAATATAAAATCATAGCTAAGGTATATTACAAAAGAGACTAATTTTTAAAGGAAAACTATTTGTTCACTACTGGGCAATAGCAATGGTGCTTTGGAGACTAAGACCCACCCATACAAAACTTAAACTTGTAAAAACGCAGTCATGTGAAAAGAGACAGCCTAAACTGCAAATGTTGAGGGAGACCGTGGTTTGAAAGTAACTGATATGGGAAGTGTTCCCCCGGGGTCAGTACATAGGAGCTGCTGTAATTATGGTCCAAGGAAATCGCACTTCATCCTGACCTGGTCAAAGAACTTGTTTCCCAACCATAAGAGACTCAAATTTGTGAGGGGTTCTGGAGTCCTGCACAAGAGTTATAGCTATTAGAACCAGGCGATGTGTGACACACTTTGAATCCCTGCAAGGAAGTCCTAGACAGCCCTGTATGATGATGTGTAAGTGAAGGCAGGGTTGCAAATGGGATGCAGGAAGATGGATATACCAGAACCATAGGGTATCTACTGAGGAAAACTTGTATGCCTAGAGCTTAGAGGATCAAGAAAGAAACTGTATTGTCTCAGATGATAAAACTGAAAAGATAGAGCTTCCCAAGCTTTCTGGAGCTCTGATGACTCTATCATCAAAAATCCTGTGTACCAGACATGGAGGTGCATGATTTGGTATTTTCTAAGCTCAGTTTCAGCCTTGCTTTGGTCTGATATACCCCTTCTCTGCCCCTGTTCCTCAGTTTTGGAATGGGATTGCTGTTGTAGCATTGTATGTTGGAAGCATATAACTTCTGGGGTTTTTTATATAGGCATTCATAATCATGAGACTGCTTTGAGTCTCAAAAGAGATTGGGGACTTTGAAGCACAGCTAAAGACTGTAGGGACTTTGAGAATTGGAACAAATGCATTTCGGATGATGAGATGGTCACACACCTTGGAGGACAGGGGCAGAATTCTGGCGTTTATATGTGAAATGTCCGACATGGGTTTGTGTGTTTGAATACTTGGTCTCCAGTTGGTAGCATTGTTTGTTAGGCTGTGGGACATTTCTGTGGTCACTGGGAATGAGCCTTGAAGAGTTGAAGCCCTCTCCACTTCTTGGTCACTCTCTGTGCTTCCTGATAGTAGGTGTAATAGTACCAGTTTTACATCTCATCCCAGTAAGATTAGTTCCTTATCAGAAAGCATGTATTAGCAAGAATGTTGGAGAGAGTACTTACACACTGTTAATAGGAATATAAATTAGTTTGGTCACTATAGACCAGTATGGTGGCTTCTATAGTATCTATACCATATATAGTATCTATTTACCATCAAAAAGCTGAAAATGAAACTACTGCATGATCCTGTTTTCAAATTATTCAACCTGAAGAAACCTAAAGGGATCAAAGGGATTCCTGTACAACCATGCTCACCATGGCACTGTGCTGTAGGAATTCCTACCACCAGTAGCCTTTAAGTTACTGGCCCTCTTGGGCATGGCCTCTTATACTATATATGCTAATGTAAAGTATGTGTCTGGCCTCTTTTCTCGCTGAGGGATTTGGTTGCTGCTCCTCATTCCAACAGAGGATTGTGATCTGTGAGTCTACCCCTAAACGAATAACCCTCTACTATACTCAATCCTGAGCTAGTGTGGGATTTCTTTTAAGGGTCCTTCTTCAGCACTGCTCATAACAGACAAGCTATGAATTCTATTAATTGTCTTTCAATAAAGGATTAAAATGTAAAATGGAAATGTAGTATATGGTCACCATAGATTATTTTAATTTTTTTAAATCTTATACATAGTGAGAACCTATGTAAAAGGAAAAAAATGTAACCATGTCATTTCTAGGACAATGGAGGAAATCTGAGATCATTATATTAATCAAAATAAACCAGATTCAGGATGACAAACACTATGCTTGATCTCATATGTGGAATCTAGATTTCAAAGAAGATATATAAACTTAAAGGAGCCTGTTTGGGGTAAGTGAGAGACACTGGAATGAACAGTAGAACAAGGGACAGTGAAGACAGTGAATTTAGTAGAAGAACATTGTACACAGATGGGAAAAGTCATGATAAAACTCACTATTTTGTGCAAAAAAAAGTTTGTAACTTATTATTTTAAAAATAATAGATAATGGCAAACTTTTAGATTTCATTAGTCAATTATTCATGTATTTTAAAGTCTTTCATAGTGACTGAAACAGTGTGTGGCCTGTGGTTCAGAGAGAACTAAGAATGCTTTATGGACCACTAACAGGAAAGGATCTCAGAGATTCCAAACACAAATTGGTGACAGTGGATATTAGTGTCCTTGACTTTATTAGTACATGTATTACAACTATTACAACTCAAAGGCATTTTTATAGCATTTAAGGAGATGGAAATGTGTATTTGACCATTAACACCTTGTGTTCATCTCTTCTAATCATTACACTGTAGCCTGTAAATATGCAGGATTAAAATAATTAACTTAAAACTCATCACTGCTTAAATTCAACATCCCTGACAAGTCAGAGAATGTAGCGAGCTGCAGGGAATCACAACTGATGGAGATGTATAATCAACTCCTATGGCTAAAGTCTGACCTATGCTATGATCACGCAATGATTATCAGCTGCCTGCATATGCGTGGGCCTATGGGCAGTGCCCACCTGGCAGTTCGGGGTTGGCAGCCCATGCCTACTTAAGGGCTGGGAGAGGGTTTGCCCGGGGAGAGACAAGAAAGAGAGAGGTCAAGGAGAGAGAGGGGAAAACAGAGAGAACTGATAGAAGACCTGGAATAAACTGCAGTGAGAAGAGCTCCGGTGGTCCCGTCATCCTTGCGGGACGAGGGTGGCCGCGACAAGAGAAATAAAACATTTTTGAAGTATGTCATATGACATTATATTATTATGAAAGACAATCTAAATACCCATTCATCATATTAGATTTGTTTATTTAACTTAATCCTGTAATTAATCAAATATAAAATAAGATTTTTAAAAAAGCCTCTCTTTTCTTTCAGGAGACAATAATGTCTAGCTGTAGGCTAGACCCTGGGTGGCTTTCTCCATGACTTGAGTAAGAGGGCAAGCTACGTGACATGAAAGCTCGGAGACATCAGGGGAGATGGAGCCTGGTGACGAGATTGTCAATTCAGCCGTTCAAGCACGGGTAAATCTGAACAATTTGAATCTGAGAGTAGATGAAAGCCATAAACAGAGCAGACTCAAAAGAAGAAAACAAGCCAAAGGTGATGGGATTGGAGAGATGGGGGTTACTGAGATAAACCGAGTAAGGTCTCGTGCGTGTCATAATATTCTGATATGTGGATTTCAGGAATACCCCATACCAGCTGCCGTATAATGGAAAGTGCATTATTCTATTAGTGGTGCATTGGCCCAGCGTCTATCAAGCTTAAGCCTCCTTGCTGCATCTGGGTCATGAGAAATTGCAATGCAAGAAAATTAGCATCAACGAGCAATCGCATCTTGACCGTGAATTTGCTGCTCTTTAAATTTTTTCAGTGCACAAGCAATCAATAAACAAGACGACTATACAACCCTAGCAGCCAAGTTTAAATTGCTTACTACTAGAATTGGATCATATAGAGGATTAGGAAGGGAAGAAGCATTTCAGGGCTTAGGAACCATTCTCAAGAGCAGAAGTGACACCACTGTCCAGTCGAAGAATGTGTGAGAGCTGCCAACATTTCACCATTGGTATCCAGAAGAGAACCTGATTCCCAAAGGTACTGAAACCCGGAATTGACGCTGATCAGTTCCACTGAGCATGCCTAGTCTGTCTCCGCTGCACTTTAAGATGATGACGTCACTGAGCAGGATGCACTCACCCATCCATCACTCAAGTACAGAACTGGGGAGTGGGGGCGCATTTCCTATGCTGCAGAACTGGCCTGAACAGAGCTGCAGAAATCCATTTCATTTGTTCCTGCCTTTTTGATGCCACTCAAATTTGAATGAGCGCTTCCCATGGGATTTGTCAGTCATCAAAATGACTGGCTCCCCTCTTCACTCTCTGTAAGGCCTTTTTATTCCCCACACATCCTGCCCATTTGCGTAGGACTGTCACCCGTCATTAGCATCCTGGGAGGAAGGCAATGACAAGAGTAATCACTGACCTTTCATGCTTCCTGGGGGCCAAAAGCAATTTCAATTTCCTTCATATATTAACTCTCAGTTCACAAAAAGCACGTGAGATACGCCAATAACCAGTGCTTCTGTTTTAGCAAGAAACACAGGGATTAGTCATGGGCATGGAGGAAAATTCTTAAATGGCTTAGCTCAATCAAACAACTATTTCCAGTGTATCAGGACTCTCTTAGCCACAATGTGACAGTAGTATCTTGGTGAAGTCACCGATGAGGAAGTACATACAAAACACATATGGTAAGTACTTTACTAGCATGAAGAGGGAAAATGGTCTGGAAATTGGTGAATATAGGGCATTACTGTGAGAATATATTGTAAGGGAATGTGGTACAGTAGTGGTGTTGGGATATCCTGCCTTATCAGGAAGCCAGGATATACTTAGAGCTGCAATAGCACAGATCTGGAGTGGATAGAGCCACAATAGGACAGCTGGTGGGGGGAGGGATGTAGAGCAGCAATAAGACAGCTCTGGAGGCTGGAACTACCGTGAGGGACAGCTCATCCCTGTAGAGAAGGTGCCCTGACTATCAGGAAACCAGGCTACCTGAAGCTGGGGTGTGGTGGGGGATGGTCTCCCAGCAGGATATAGGGATCCTGCTCTTCTCCTGGAAAGCAGTTACAGCTGAGTTCTGCTCTGTTCTCTTACAGGAGCGTCCTAGCAGAGCTATCTGCTTCTCAGGCCCAAGATGTTTCTTCTGCTAACACTCTGCTAAAGGGGAAGCCCCTGCAGAACTATAGCAATCTCCTCCATCTCCAGGGAAAAGTTGTTACTTTTCCTCCGCTGGCCTTGCTCAGTCCCCACTAAGGAGCATCCTGGCAAGGCTCTTCTGTTCTGTTCCACATTGCTGAGGCCCCCTAGGGAGCATCTCAGCAAGGTTTTTCAGCTCAGTCCCTTAAGGGACAGCCCAGCCAAGTTCTTCTGCTCTGTGTGGGGAATGAAGGTCATCACCCAAGACTCTTTTGAGAAAGATTTATTTGGGAAGGAGGAATCCAGGAGAGTGACTGCCTTTGCCAGAGAGAGATTAAAGGCAGGTCTTAACTGAAGGAGAAGAGAGGCTTATATAGGGCTTCGTAGGGGCAGAGTTTCCCAGGGAGAAGAGGGACTGGTTAGTTTTCCATGCTCAGGGATTGGTCAGTTTAGCTGGTCAGGGGCAGAGATGGCTCTGATTACATGGCCAAACTGTGGTTCTTTCCCTGATCCTTTTTAGCTTTTTGATCTAATCTTAGGACCAGGACATATTTCTTTCACTGGCTCTGATTCTAGGGACAAAGTGTGTTTCTTTGACACAAGTTTCAGAGCCAGCACACATGTCTTTAGTCCTGGCTTCAGGGATAAATTTGTTTCTCTCCCTGACCCAGGTTTCAAATACAGGGTGTATTTCTTTCTCTGACTCTGGGTTCAGAGTCAGGGTGTTCAGTGATTGCTTGGTTTCCTGCTCCAGTTGTCCCTTTCACCCCATACATATAGAGTAGAACCCTAGAACCCTACATACTGGCTTAGAATGATCTCTCTCTTCATATATATATATATATATATATATATATATATCTCTCCCTCTCTCCCTCCCTCTGCCATTAATTATCCCACCAAAATATCATAAATGTTTTCTTCCTTGAACACTAAGAAGTATTTTTGAGGTAGATCCCTTTTGTCACTTATATAGTTACACATCCTGAGTCACTTGGGAGTCTTGTGCCCTATCATGGCTGGAATAACCAGTGATCCCACTAACTAGGAGTTTTTTGCACCTCTCATTGCTGAGTTCAGAGAGATACTTCCAGTACTGCATTATGGTCCTATATACAGTCTCTGGAAACACCAAGGAGAGAGCCCTATTTTAATACAAAATCTCAACCTTTCTCCCTTTCCCAAGTACATCTTGAACATTAGAAGACCAATCTCTTCTATTCCTGTCTCTGCCTCCATGAGACTCTGGGAGAAAAGGCCCCGACTATGCTCATAGAAAAGCAGTGGCAATTCACTATGTTTAATAATTTCCTGCTGTCAAAGTATTGTGTTGAAGTAACTTTGCAGACTGTGGTAATGAACAAAATGCTGCAATGTGTCTCTCTGATTTGACATAGAAAAATTAATGTTTGTGGACATATGGATTATTAAGAATTTTCAGCCGAGCAGTGATAGCACCTGCCTTTAATCCCAGCACTCGGGAGAGAGAGGCAGGCGGATCTCTGTGAGTTCAGGGCCAGCCTGGTCTACAAGAGCTAGATCCAGGACAGGCTCCAAAACTACAGAGAAACCTTGTCTCAAAAAAAAAAAAAAAAGATTTTTTTTTCATTCATAAACACTTAAGCCTTTCTACATCCTGGTACCCTTCTAAGTGACCCAGTGGTGGGTGTAAATCCCCTGTCCTGTGGAGTTTACATTCTCGTTAGGGAAGAAAAAGGACATTAAGAGACCTGTGGGAAAGGTGTCATTACTAAAAGACTAAAGTAGAAAGAAGCAGGGAGTTTGATAAAGATGCTTGAGCAGGCAGGTGTATGCACTAATTATGTAAATCTGTTGTGTAATCTTCTGACTCTACCTCCCCACTGCTGGGGTTGCCAGGATGCACATGCAATGTATGAGGTGCTGGGGCTGCAAACCCCGGGGGCTTCATGCATGCTATTTTGTGCTTTGATTGCTGCTAAGTATGAGAATTAGAACTAGGATATTGAGACAAGGTCACTAACTGAGCCAGCATCTCATCATTTCAGCTAGGTTGACAGGCCAGTGAGCTCTTAGGATCTGCCTGTCTCTGGCCCCAAAACCTGGTTTCAGACATACATGGTCATTTGGGTGTTAAGAATTCAAACTTGGTCCTTGATCGTGAGCATCTATCTCCTAGGGAGGTTCCTGAGCCCACCCTCCAAGGCTTTCTAATGATAACCAACACTGGAGCCCTCTCTATCAGTCCTATATACCAGAAGGCTGGGAAACAAGAGGGTTTCACAGCTCCTCATGAGCCTCCAGGTAGCTGACCTGTGAGTAACATCTCTGGGCTTCCCAGATTCCCCTCAAGGTGTAGCTACACCGTTGCTGGGTCATCTCAGTGGAACAGTCCTCTTCACCTCCTATTGACTGCTGAGTGACAATGCATGTGATTGGCCTGCAAGCTGCCCCAGGCAAAGGAAAAGAATTACAGAGAGAGGCATCAGAAAACTGTCAACAACTCCACCCCACCTCTGATAAAGGCAGCTGGCAGGGCACAGGAATAGTGCTTTGTCCTAGAGACTGGCCTGTACAGAAAGAAGCTGCAGGATGGATCACTGGTAACCAGGATTAGGTTCTTTGTGCCAGGAATTGTGCATCAAAAGACGCAGCAGGATGACTTAAAATCCCACACCTGTCCCAGTGACTAAGCCAATCTGATTTTTTGCACCATCAAGGGCAACAAATCTCTGGCAAGGCTAATCTTTAGTTGTTCAACTAAGACATCTAAAAGCCAATGAGAATCAGACTAGATGTGTGTCTCGCTCTTCTTCCTAAGCTCAGTGAAGGAAGCCTAGAAGTGGACGTACATACGTTTGCATCAAGACATGTTTTGTGGCCTCTTAAATATAAACTGAACAAGGACAAGGGCAATAGACATGCTAACACAGAACCCTACACAAAGAACTCCAGGCAACTAAGGAATGCTGAGAGCAGGAGAAAGCCTCTCCCAGAGACGAGCACACCAGTATTAAATTAAGTCAGTCTTGGAAGCATACATATTTGGGTAACAATGCAGACTGAGCAGGTTGTATGTTTATATTTATAGGCTTTTGTAAAATTTCTGTATTTAAGAATATATACACATATATGTGTATAACAACACTTAAGAAAAAAAGAGGCTATGAATTTGAAAGAGAACAAAAAAGGGTTTACTCCCAGGAGGGCCTGGAGGGAGAAAAAGGAATGAGGGAATGATGTTATTATAAACTCAGAAAATGGAATTACTTTTCAAAAGGCATATTTTGTGGGACTGGACTACACTTTAAAAGTCAAAAACTGAGCGGGGCGGTGGTGGCGCACGCCTTTAATCCCAGCACTCGGGAGGCAGAAGCAGGCGGATCTCTGTGAGTTCGAGACCAGCCTGGTCTACAGAGCTAGTTCCAGGACAGGCTCCAAAGCCACAGAGAAACCCTGTCTCGAAAAACCCAAAAAAAAAAAAAAAAAAAAAGTCAAAAACTGAAAGGTTATAAAATATGCCAAATATACACATGAAAAACCCACTCTCTAGAAAGAAGGGGATGATATTTGATCAATAAAATCAAGGCAAAGGAGAAAAATAAGCACATTTACAAATGAAAACATGGCATCCAGCAGGTGAATCGACACAAAACAGAGTGGTTGCCTTGCCCAAAGCTCTAAGTGCCTGACCCATAGTAGATGCTCAAAAACATGTTTTTAAAATTATTCTGTGGTTAATTTGATTTAGACTCAAAAGGAAAGACATTGATTAAACACTCACAATTGAGTTAATACCCCATATTATCTCCAGTTTGTGAACTCTCGAAGGTCCGGTCTTCTGCTCAAAATTACAATGAATGATAAATGCAGAGAAGACACTGACAGCTTCTGAACTCAGCAAGATGGCATTCATAGCACTCCTCTCTACGGAACGACTGTCAGTGGCTAGAATGCCACCCTTTCTAGTGGAACTCAAAACCACTAACCATTCTCTTGGCAAACCAGTTTTATTTTCTAGTCAAGTGCAGTGCGTCTCATTATTTGAGGATGAGCTATATCTAACTCTTTTCCTGATTTCAGGAGGTACTGTGTTTAACATCTTCATGCCAAGCTGTTATAACTAACCTCATTTTATAATTTCAAGCCCAAGTACACATTTCTAAGTGATGTACCCAAATGGTGTGGAACATAAATCCCCAGGATTTTGAGCATCTTGCATTAGCACAGTGCTCTATCTAAGAGAAAGTAATCACAGGCTTTTGTTATAAAGGGTAAGAAAAGGGATGGTGTTCTACTATTCCTGCTTCCAAATGCAAAATAAATTATAGATGCCTTGTAGTCTCTCTCTCTCTCTCTCTCTCTCTCTCTCTGTCTCTCTCTCCCTCAACCCCCCCCATCTCACCTTGTGATCTGATTCCCAGATAAGAGCATTTCCCCCAAAGAGTCAAATTATCCCAATTGCTTTGCTTCTCGACGGCAGCAAAAACAAGGAATTGAAAGACCTGTGCCTTAAGTGGGCAAAGGTTTAAGGACTAGGGAAAGCTCCTTGATGTCCTGATAGTGGACTAAAGAAGCCCTGTATGGAGCTGTTCTTCTGGCTTCTGGCTTCTCCACAAAGCCACCAGGCTGCTTTTCCTCTTTTCCTATGCTTTGAAATCAGACTTTCCTGTGCCTCACATAGCCACAACTCCTGGGCAGCAGGCATTCACATAAATCAACAAACCCCTGCAGGTCCTCACAGTTTGGAATGGAACTCAAAGGCCACCTCGCTGTAATTACTGCCACAGCTAAGATGAGAATGAGCATCAACAGCTCGGCTGGTGGCAACCTGCCCTGCACCTGCTGCCTGGCACTGCTGACTTGACTTCCTGACTTAAAGCTGTTCCACACTTCCCCACAAAGGCATGGCTGCAGGTTATCATGTACAGAATAATGCCGACTTCATCCACTGTGGAATCCTCACAATGTTAGAGCAGTGGAGGAGATGTAAGGCGGGAGCGTGAAATTATAATTAACACATCAGAAGCATCAATAAGAATTTTCCAAAGGAACTTTGACCAAGACTGTGAGTTTGCAGAAGACAAGACACATAAAGCTACAGTTGCTATGGCAACAGGCCAATGACGTTTACTTTCTAGGAAAGAATTTAATAGTTTAATAAGCTTGGAAATTACTGTTAGACCCTGGAGTTAAAGGTGAAGGTTAAAAGAAATTCGAAGTTAATAATGCTGAGGGCTTTAATGATGTTACACTCACAAGTCTTTTGAGACTGATTTGACACTGGAAGCACCAGCCAATAAAATAGGACTCCGTGTCATAAGGCAAGGATGGGGGCCATTGGGAAGGCGTGTTTCAGAGCTCTGAGGTCCACCCCAAGAGTAACCCACACAAAGGGCAGGGGACGAGCACACTGAAACGGAGAAAGTCAAAGCAGAAGTCCACAGGCAGAGAAGACCCTTTGTTCTGATGCAAAGCTAAAGCTCTTAAGACTTGCTGCTGTCATAAATTCCCCAACCCTTTTCAAAATGCAAAAAGCAGGAGATAGCACTGCTGCAATGCTGCTGCACTGGCTGCTGCACTGTCTGATGCACTGCAGGAAGCTGGGAAAGAAACTCCAACAATACTTTCCTAAGATATACCTTCATTTACCACCTGTGAATTAAGCAAAGAATACACTGACATAGCAATAAGCTCCCAGGTGTTGGAGCATGTGTGAGCTGTGGACATCCTCTAGGGTGACGTTATCAGAGGAAGGCATGCAGAAGCAAGATGACCAGTTCTCATTGCAGAAATTGAAGATAACTGTTTAGCATTGAATGTCCAGTACCCACTAATCACTCTCACCGGGGTCATTTTCACAACGGCAAGTACATGAAACGCAAGTGCAAATCGGAAATGAAGCTTGCCCGAACTCACAGGTCATAAGGTGGGACATGAATATTAGCAACACTTTCTGACTCTAGGGTCATTATTTTCTCCCTCAGTTTAATGTAATCTACAGCAATGCACAAGTCATCTGAACATAGGTCAATTGTATACATCTTATTCAGTCATTTCCTCAGTTTTACATAATATCAATATCTGATTTCAAACAACCAGCGTTAGGCTCCCAATGGTCAGATTCCATTGGAGACTCTCATACAGAGGGAATAAAATGCCCTCAGACATTAAGCAGGACATAAAGGATATTACACACGCGATGTTACCCTGATCAGAAGGCAACCTCGTTGGGAATGGATGCCGGACCTGAGCAAGAAGGACCTGAAGTTGGCTGAGAACCTGGAACCCATGCTGCTCTGTGTGCCTTGTTAGTAATGGAATTGCAAGACAACTGGACTCTGTGATCAGGTTTGGTCCACACTTATACCGCCTCCCCTGGTGCTTGTCAAGATGGTCACTCATCAAGATGGTCAATCATCATTCCAATCCTTGGGAATATACATCCATATAAAAAAAAGGTGTACACACACACACAAATAAATAAATAATACAATGTTTAAAGGCTTTTAAAAAAAGTTTGGGATCCACAGATTATCACAACCAGAACATTATGGGAACATATAGATGAGCCTTTCTTCTTTTCCTTCATCCTCTCCATTAGCTTATCAATGCCTCTGCGCTAATTGGAACTCAGAAGGACATTACTATTCTATGAAACCATTTTCACTAACTGACATTCTAGTGATTTGAAACTGTGGCCATGGTTTACTCCCAGGTTCAGTCTGCCATCCTTCAAAGTGGGGGAAATATCCACGTTTAGTCTGAGAAATGACAATAGTTCCAATATCTCCACGAAAATTCTATACTGAGAGAATGGCCATTCCACCCCTACCCCTCCACGTACATGTTCCTAGACACGCATAAAGAGCAGCTTCTATGTTAACTCCATCTTGCTCTTTTAATTATACTGCTTACATTTTATTAAGAGTGAGGATCTGACTGCCTATAGAAACACAAGCATCCATATTTAAGGTAATAGTCATGGACCATTGAGAAAGAGTTTCTTCCTCTGAATTTTTAAGAAGCTTAAATACTTATTTTGATGGTGATTAATGTTCCCTCTGTAATTAAGTGAAAACTAAGTATTTAGGCCCCTGTGCCTCCCCACAAACCAAGCCACACTTGACATAGCACCAGCTCTCCATGAACATGCTGACGTGTGTGTTGAACTAAAACTGCACTTACATAAGTTTATTTTCTTCTTAATATTTATTATATCTTATAAATTATACTTTTATGATTTTTAATTGATCTTACTGGAGTTACATTATGCCAAGACCCTAGCTGTTGTAAGGATGAAAAGTATCTTTCAACTGTAACGATTAATAAAAAAGAAGCAGCTAAAATAGGAAGGCAGAACATGGTTTTGCTGTTGTTGATGGTGGTGGTGGTGGTGGTGGTGGTGCTGCTGCTGCTGCTGGTGGTGGTGGTGGTGGTGGTGGTGGTGGTGGTGGTGGTGGTGGTGGTGGTGATGCTGGCGGTGATGTGGCGGCAGTAGCGGTGGTGGTGGTAGAGATTTTATGGGGGCAGCTGTTTTTTAATTTTAAAGTAGTGATTAAGCCTAGGGCCTTACACGCTAACAAGCACTCTGCCACAGAACTATCAAATGTAATCCTTCTGTCAACAGAAGATCACCAATGTAGCTTCCAGTTCTGAACATCTAGTTTCATTGATACAGAAATAAACACAGTGGTCCTTACATACAGCCTTTGATAATTAGCATAAATACCAAGCAAAGAAGAAAAAAAGTGTTATGTTTGAGAGATAATAACCTTGGCCACTGAACTAATGTCTAATTTTTCTGACGATCAAAGAGGACCACTATGCAAACTGAAGATGAAAAGCAAAGAGCTCTGGGGTTTCCTTTGGGAAGAATCTCACTACCCAATCCCCATCTCTTCCTTGGATGACTTCCCTAAGAGTAGCTCCAAAACTCAGGAAGAAAAGATAAAGATGTCTGGCATCTACTTGTTTGTTAACTCAGCCTGTTGGGCTATAGGAACACAAATAAAATTATCCCAAACTGTAAAATAAGTTATTTGGAAATGAAAAGCATAATTCATAAAGAGGTTGCAAAAAAATAACTCAAATTCTATTGATATAAGAGGACTACCTTCTGACTTACTAAGTGCCATCTATAGGCAAAACTGGGTAAAAATGCATAAGATATTTTAAAATATCCAGAAAAGTAGGAATCCAGATGATGGACTGAGAGATAATAAGTCAAATGATCTACATAAGGAAGGAAGTCTAATCCCAAAGAAGAAAGAAACACATTGCACAAACCATAAGTTACAGCACTTACTGTCTACCCAGATCTGTTGGGCTCCACCTACTATAGAATGAATGTTAATCCTCCAGCCACATGTTGACCTACCCTTTAATTTATTTGGGCCTTGGGGCTGTAAGAGATGGTTGAGCCAGGTAGACACAAAACACAGTTCTTGTTCCAAAAGAAATAGGAGAATTTATTCTGAGCCAAATATGGGTGGCCGTGGCCTAGGAACACAGACACGAGTTACCCTTTATGGTGATCTGAATGGGAAACATCCCCTCCTGGCTCAGACATTTGAATATTTGATCCTCTCTTGGTGACACTGTTTGGGGGTGGGGGGATAGGAGGAGTGGGCTTTCTGGAGGAAGCATGCCGCTAGGAGCAGGCTTTGAGGGTACATACCCTTTCCATACTTCCAGCTTGAGGTCTCTGCTTCCTATTTGGGGTTTCAAATATGATCTCGTAGCTTCCTCGGCCCTGCCACCACATCTGCCACTTACTACCATGCCTCCCTGCCATGCTGGACTATTTATTGTCCCTGGGAAATGGTGAGCCAAAATCAACTCCTCCCTACGTTGCTTTTGATCATAGTATTTATCATGACAGCAGAAAGGTAACTGATATACTTGACATATTAATGACATTAAAATGACATATTTTATCACAGAAAAAAATCTACAATAACTTCCACAGATACCAGAGAAGGAAGTTGTGAGTTCATGTTGCAGGGGGCAGCCTGCTTGTTCATCCTGGCCGCCCAGCTAGCTTAACCCCAAAATAACCACACAGAAACTGTATTAATTAAATTACTGTCTGGCCCATTAGCTCTAGAATCTTATTGGCTAACTCTCACATCTTGATTTAACCCATTTCTATCAATCTGTATATCGCCATAAGGTTGTGGCCTACCAGAAAAGTTTCAGCATGATTACCTCCAGCCGTGGATCCATGGCATCCCTCTGACTCTGCTTTCTTCCTCCCAGCATTCAGTTCTGTCTTCTCTACCTACCTAAGTTCTGCCCTATCAAAGGCCCAAAGCAGTTTCTTTATAACCAATGAAAGCAACACACAAACAGAAGGCACCCCAACACAAAATTCATGCACCAGATACTTTAACAAAGGAGGCAAGGAGCTGGGGTACAGCAGAACATGGGACATCCTTCCCATAAGTGACAGATGTTACATAATGCTCTCAGCTTTATGACTGGCGGAAGGTCTGCCAAGCTTAATAACACTTTCCAAAGCTTTATGTAATAGTCACAAAGAGTGTGGTCAGATACAGACAGAAGTTGGTGGTAAATGACTTACAAAATGATTAAAGATGGTCCTAGATCATTTCCTGTTAGTCTGGACCATTCTGTTCTCACTCATGGAGGTCTAGTAAGTCGCCTGGTCCCAGAGCCTTCAGCACAGAGAACTTCAGATCAGTCACCTGAATGGAGCCCTATGCATGAGCTTAGTGTCCCTACAAAGAAAACATCACACAGCTGCCCTGTGCTTTCTACCATGTGAGGACCAAGTAAGACAGCCTGGAAATCAGCAGGCAGACCCCCATCCGATGCCAAACCTAATGGAAACATACACCATCTTGGATATCTCAGCCTCCATGACTTTGAGAAATTTCTGCTGTTTTCAAGTCATTCAGCCTGTGGTTCCTTTGTTACAGAAACGCAAAGACTCTTCTCTTACCCAGAGAGATTGCTGTGATGGTGAGAATCTGTCCTAGAGAAAATAAATTGAGCAAATGAAGGAAGGAAGGCATAGAAATAAGGTAGGCCAGAGGCAGGGATTAAGGGTCAAGCCACTAGCATGGGAAAGTTAGAGTTAAGGATCAAGGGATCCCTAAGAAAATTTTTATATAGGTTTGTGTATTTAGTTCTGCTTCCAGAAAGATGGAGTAGGAGCCATGTAGTTAGCAATCAGGCCCACAGAAAGGTACTCAGTCAAGCAGCTTATAGGATGTCTTACAAGCGAGCCACTGGGTTATTCTAAAGCATGTGATACAGCTGACCTAATACCCTTTCTGTAACCGTCTTCACCCCTGTGCCATTCAGTGGACCCAGAAGAATGTGAAAAGGTTAGAAGAGGAAATTATAATACAGAAAAGGAAGAAACTCCTGCCCTGTAATTAATAAATAAAAACAAAAACAAAAAGAAGAACAGCCAACTCTCCTACCCTGATGAAGAAACAGCCGAACAAAACTTGTACAAAGTTCCTTTTTGTAAGGGTCAAAAAATGAGGCTTCATTTTGGATCCTTTCCTCCATCTTTTAGAATATACAAAGAACCTCCCATTTACAGCTGTGACTGGGGAGCTGGGAGATTAAATGGCCGTTATACCGAGAGGAATCGCTGTCTCGTTTTATTTTATGACCAAGTTTCCCAAGTCTTCAAATTACAAACTCATTAGTCTAGACACCCTCAGCTGCTCATAAAATCCAATCCTCTATCTTGCAGGCAGATCGTAAACATGTCCTGTACTTGAAGAACAGAAATATAATAAAAAATATTTATACTTCACTATATTTCACTGACAACAAAAGAAAAAGAGTCTCTTCTGGTGATACTTAGCCGGGGAAGACTTTGTGCTGAGCAGTCTGGGACCTCAAGGCTTCAGTGTCGCCTCAGAGAAAGGACTGATGCATCCACTGGGGATGTTTGACCAACAAAAGTCAAAACAGCACTGACTTCAGAGATAAATAGAAGCTTATTTCTCTATCAGTTAAAATTCAAGACTTCTACCTGTTGGCTGCTCAAAATGGATCCCATCCTCAAACTCCGCTTACAGCCCCAAATGGTCCCTATAGCTCTGACCACCATGTCCCCACATCAAGCAGAAAAAGGAACAAAAAGAAGGGCACATTTCCAGCCATCAGGACATTTCTCAAAGCTCACCTCTTCAGTCTTACATCTTGTCGTAGTTAATGTTTTGAATTTTGGGTTAAGACGCCATGGCAAGTTGAGAAAAAGGGGTTTATTTTGCCTGTAACTCTCAGGTCATTCTCTAGCACTGAGAAGTCAGGGCACAAGCTGAAGCAGAAGCCATGGAGAAACACTGGCTTGTTTCTGGGGAACAAAGCGATTCTTCTCGGTATAACGGCCATTTAATCTCCCAGCTCCCCAGTCACAGCTGTTCTACTGGCTTGCTCCTGGTAGCTTTCTCTGCCTGCTTCCTTATGGAATTCAGGACTACCTGCCCAGGCAGGTGTTGTCCTGTCCCACCATGGGATGGGCCCTCCCACGTCAATAATTAATCAAGATGATACCCTCGCCACGGACTTACCTACAGGACAATCCTATGGAGGCATTTTCTCAATTAAGATTCCATCTTCCCCACTATGGCTAGGTTGGCGTCAGGTTGATGAAAACCAACCAACACACATCTCATTAGCTATTAGTTAAATGACCACCTGCTGAAAGGAAGCTATGATGTGTTCTTACGCTGCACAATCAAAATTTGGATATTCTATTGTGAAGGAGAAACAGGGAAGTGGGGTTTCAATGTAATTTACCTTTCAAACTGTGGCAGAATAGGGTTATAAGAAGGTAGCATTGATAATTAGACCAGAAAATACATATAAACTGATATATATGATTTTCCTGGCAAGAACTATTGAAATATAACAAGCAGATGCAATGACTATAATATTACCGTTTTAAAGTAATTAGTAAAATATCCATAATGTTTTATTTTTTTGTCTCTATTTTAGTGACTTAAAAGGCAACCCTCCAAAAAAGTTGTTTAACATGACCACAGCTTCACCAAAAGTAAGCATCAAATATGGAAAATAATTCATCACTTTGAGTCTAATGAATCTAAAGAAAGTCTCTATTTTTTTTTTATATAACCACTGATGCAGCTGCTGTCAAGTAAAAAAACTATGTTCTTTGGTGTCGGTCATAACACGGTAAGTGAAAGAAACTCAGCATACAAGACTGTATAGTGCATGAATCTAGCTCCATAAATGCTAGGAAAGGCAGAATTAGAGTAATGGGTACAGATTGGTGCTTGAGATCAAATGAATTAGCTTCTGGGGGGCAGGAATGCAGGTCATGGCATTGTATGATGATATGGAGGATATGTGGGTGGCTTATTTGTTAAGCTTATTGAGCTGTGCACCTAATGCTGACAGACATTATATATAAATTCTAAATTACCTTTTAAGAACACTACAAAGGGACAAGTGCATGTTTTCAGTTGTCTACACTCAACCCAATAGTATCTTTTTTAATCAGCACACATGAAGACTAGAAAAGCCATCTTCCTTTTCACTAGCCCATGTATAGCTTCAATGAGCTGCAGGCTTTTTAAACTTGTATTTATTGTGTATGTGTGCATTTGTGTGTGTGCGTGGAAGGGAGGAAGAGGATAAGGGAGAGAAAGAGAGGGAGGGAAGAAGGGAGGGAGAGAGAGAGAGAGAGAGAGAGAGAGAGAGAGAGAGAGAGAGAGAGAGAGAGAAAGCATAATTGTGGAAGTCTTGGGAGCAAGTGTCTTTACCCACGGAGCCATCTGATCAGTCCAAGCAGATCTTGATTAAGCCTCTTCTCTAGGGACCTCAGATACAGCTTTTCCAGCATGCAATTTCTAAGAACCCACTTGATTGCATCCAGCTTAGCGTGTGGTTATGTTCATATTTTCTCCTCTCCTTATTTGGTTATCTATGCCAACTAGAGAGTGATCAGAACTGTAGATGTTACAGGAGCAAAGTAACCAACCCTACAGTTTCCTCAAAGCTTCCAAAACCAACCCTGGGATGTGAGATGGAAAAGCAGTTACAGCCTTCCAGAGTGCCTTGTCTGTGAGAGAGGAGCATTCAGCCAGTTCAGCCTCAAGGTAACAAAGGCTACTTGAAGATGTGCTGGAAGGTGAAACCATGAAAAGGCCAGGCATTGGGATGGCGTCTCTGGCATAAACACATGACGTGGGTCAGAAATCAGAATCAATGAGGACGCCTTCACAGCAGCCCAAGCCATGGCACAGGAGGCCTTTGCACAGAGAGGCTGTGGGTGTAACCAGGCAAGGGTGCAATGAACCCAGGCCCTTTGAGAGCTGTGGAGGGCGGTGGCGTAGCCCTGCTCTGTTCTCCCTCCACCCACCACCCTCCAGACCAGACCCAGGAGTACGATGGGGAGGAATAACAATTCAGTCTGACAAATGAAGGTGTGGGTGGCCCTGAAACAGCCCACTGAGACACAGAAATTGCTATTCTCCCTCTGCGGCTGCCATTTCTTTCCCCAGCCCACTCAGAGTATTTGGGGTTTTGTTTTTCCTTTCAACAACCACATATATTTATGTAACAGCTAGGGGAGCACTGACATCAAGTGCCCTGCAAACTCTTTTGCCTTAAACGAGTTTCCCTTGTAGATACCAGGAGATAGCATCAATACGTCAATCACCGCTCTGCGACCCTCTTTCCATCGCCTCCCTATAACTTTCCTGGTTATTTTATGTGTGCTTTCTCCATTTTCTATACAGCTGATGATATTTGTTTTCTCTCATTATATTTTCTAATCTGCTGAGTGATTCTTTGTGGCAGGCTTATAAACTTTAACTCCCACTGGAGCTCAGATCGAAAAGAAAATGACAGTTCTTTCCGTACTTTTCTCTGGCCCTCTGATAGTCGCAGCTATGCTAGCTAACAGGAAAACAAATGAACTAAATTCAATTAAAACTTAATCTCCTTAATCTCCTCCAGTAGTTGTGACTTCACCTGAGGAAATGCTGTCTCAGAGGATAGACCGCTGCCTGAGGCAACCCTGCTCCCCCCCACACACACACACACATACCCCTCTGAAATGACACCTTACATGTTATGGTGGGGCGGAGGCTGAGGTTTGAGGTGCTGGTAGAAGATATAACGTGCTCTGCCACTCAGGTCTCCATGGTAACCTGAGGATCCTGGATACCTCTGCCCTGCTGTCAGGATGCTTAACTTCACAGGACTCCGGTTTTGGTCTGGTCTATCTCGGCCACAACAAGTACGGGTCAGTGCACCCTTGACTAGGTGCTCTGCAGTTTTCAGAGCCTGGATCAGGTGGAGAGGCTTGGCTTAGCATCTCACCTTGAGCTCTGGAGGCTGCTCAGGAAATTGATTCTATAAGATCCACCTCCTTCTGAGGCAGGATAAAAAGACAAGGAAAGGACTTGTAAAGGGCCAGGAGCCTTCACTCTCGAGTCTGGTTGAAGAGTCTGATAGAAATCTTGCTGAGAGACAAGAACTCCTGTACAATTCCCAAAATTTGCCATGAAGGTTTCCTGTGTGTGGATATATTTTCAGATAAGAACATTAAAATAACAATGAACCTTGCTTAAGGCCTGACCGTATATGAAATTATGTATGTCCTTACTCCTGTACCAAACTCATAGGAATCTCAAAACCATGACTGTTAACTTTACAGAAAAACATCCTGACTTCCTGTGTAACCCTTATGATGAGTTGTGATCCTATCCATTGCACCCCAGAAACTACAGTATGGTCTCAAACCTTGGCAGCCCTTTGAAGACATAACTTCAGAACCTACCCAAAGTGCATACTTGCCTTTCCTAAAGACACTTTGGATGTGTCTCCCCGCTTTCCTTGGCCTCCCTCTTATTACCACTATGCTTAAGACTACATTGAAATAACTTGCTAATAAACTCCAACTCTGCCTCTCACTGGCCCAAACTGAAATTCTTTCCTGTGACAAAGTCATGGATTCCAGCTCTCTGAAAAGAATTCTGCAGACAGCTGTGGACCAAGTGCCTGGAGCAGCATATCTGGCCCATATCCCACTTCCAGGAACATTCTGACCATACTGGTTAACTACAGCTAAGTCTGCAGTTAGGAAAGGGTGATATCCTGTTGTTGTTGCTTCACTCTGAAGGGGTCTCAAGCAGAGAGGCTGGAAGCCCTTGCCTTCCTTGTTACTGGCACTAATCTATCTCCTTTGGAGCTAAAGCCACGCAACCATTTTCAGCCCTGGTGCCTATGGTGTATGCTCTCTGATGAGTTATTGAGTGTCTCTAGTGTCCCAGTTTCCTCAAATGCAAAATGGAAAAGAGGCATTACTTTGTGTCATGGAGCTTTAAAATAGGGAAAGAGTTGGCACACACAAGTACTTATATGTTCTTATATACACAAAAGAGCCCACAAAATTGGTATTCAGTAGGTTGACATTAAGTCTTCTCCACTTTTTTCTCAGACATCTCTCAGATTGCCTTTCAAGCAATCTGCCAGGGCAGGCTGCTCCACTCCCCTTACATTAGTAGTTGTTCAGAACCCTCTGCCCCAGGTGAGGATGGGCAGAGACAGCTCTACAGTAAACCAGAACCCTCTCTCAAGACAGATTCCCAGCACTGTGACCATGACCAGCAATCAACAGTGCTGTAAAAGAAGCTGAAGGTCTTCTTGATCCATTCTTGCTATTTCCTCCCCTAAGATATTATACGCTCTGCGCACTGACCTACCCTCTTCCCAGGAAGCTGGATACTTAGGGGAAAAATAGGACAGAAGTCTTGGAAAGGCAAAAGAAAAGAGAGCATTAAAAAGTTTATTTTTGGAGTTATTTTTTATTTATTTAGTACTGGAAATTAAACTCAGAACCTGCCCGTGTTAAGCACAAGCGCCATTGCTGAGCAATACCACCAGGCCTAGAAATGTTCAACATTATGGCTCTACATTTATATTCTGGTTGGCTGTGCTTATACTTGGAGAGCTCTCCAAATAACAAAAATCATGTTCAAATTCCTCTGTTCTACCCAGCCTGGCATTTGCATAACATGTCCTCTGGTTTTAAATTTAATAAACTGCAACTTCATCTGTTGCCAATAATCCAAGCCAACATGTGCATATATTAGCTTTCTGCCCCCAAGAGACTGTCTCTGCATAATTAAATAAGCTTCATTTAAAAGAACACTATTATGGACAAATTATCAAAGAATAGCAAAGATTTCAGTGGATGCTATAGAATATGGCTATTGAACATTTTGCTGACAGCAGAAAACTCATTACTAGTGGAACTAAATAGAAGAGAAATAGTGCTAAGTCCCCCAAATTCTGATGTGACTCAAAAGTCAAGAGTAAATCAGGGAGCTGGGCTCAGTGCCACACATCAGCCACCACTAGTAACTTACAGCCATTTTCTCTGACCCATAACAAGATCGTTGGTTTGAGAACAGAAGGTTGAACACAGATGTTCAATGCTAATTACTACAGGATGAATATTAGAACAATTTCTGCATCTTTGGGAAGGGAACAAGAGTGTAGTTGACCTACTTAGGTGCAGTGTATCCATTCATGAACACTCGGAGCACATTCAGCTCCATCACAACATCCTGTACTCACCCTATCCACTTTGGGTACCATTTACTGAGTCATACATCATCAGAGTTGCTTGGCATGGTGCCGCCAGGAACTGTCACAATGGAGTAAATTTCAACTTATTTATTCAGTACTAACTAGCAAAACAAGAAGTGACACAAGGCATCCAACAATCCAGGAAATTCATGAATTGATCAAAATCAATAAGGGTTCATGTTTGTTTTTTTTGTTTTTTTTTTTTTTTGGTGGCTTGTTTTTGGTGACCATTGTTTTTGACATGGGGTCTCTCTCAGAAGCCCAGCCTAGTTTGTAAGTTACCATATAGCCCAGACTGGGCGCAGATTTGGTAATCCTCCCTTAGCTTCGCATGGGCTAGGATCACAGGGGAGTGTGCCACATACCAGCCTTGAGAAATAAGAGTCTGAAGAGATGTTGCTCAGTGTTTGAAAAGGGAGATCTAGAAACATTTTATCAGTTCAACTTCAGACTAAAGTTGAGCACGTGTTTACAGCCATGAACCCTGGCCTTGAGCTCTAGACCTTATTAATTATTAATTAATTGAGCTTATTAATTCTCGGAGTATGGGCAACTTGTACAAGTTCACTCTACCTTAGCTTTCTCATCTGCCATAGAAGTACTTACTCATTAGAGAATTAAAGAATACAGGAGTAATAGTATTTGGGGGACCGCTATTATCCCCAGTTAGGAAGCTCCTTTCAACACCCTCTGGAGTACAGAGGCTCCTCCAGGATCGGCCTGGGGCTCCATGGCGATCAGCTGACCGGTAGACATTGAAGATAGACGTGCTGACTGGACCCTATGCTGAGGGTTTAGCTATGAAGGGCCCTTAAAAATTTAGCTAAAACGAGAAACCACCCCATTGTTACCAGAGTGGTAAAAAGTTTAAATTCACTAATGAATATAATAAATAAATAACCATGACAGTAACTAAAATGCAAAGCAGCTATTTTATATGCTGCTGGAGAGGCACACAGTGGTATTGCTTTTGGAAGGCAGCTTCATATGGAATTAATCTTGTCACCATTTTCCAAGATTCTGCTTGTGTTAGCTAAGATTAATTAAAGCACATGTCACTAAGGAAGCTGAGTTTACATCAAGGCAGCATTAATAATTGTTCAAAAGGGAGATTGCTTACATGGTCACCTATTTTAAAAGAACAGAAAACATTGTAGCTGGCTCACACAGTAATGACCTCACCATAAGAAGCCAGCTCCTTACACACATCATGATGATGTGCATGAACCTGAAGAGTATTCTGGAAAGCAAAGGAAACCAAAGACATGCTATCAAGTCTAATTCCATGCCACATGGGTCAGCAAAGTACAACAAACATCAGCCACAATTTCAGGACCAGAGAAGAAACGAGCTAAATTACACACAGGTACCTTTTAAGAGTGACAGAAAAGTTTTCTGTTTTATTTGTGGTTGGTATATGTATTTATTCCTCAAAATCTCTCAACTATACTTTTACTATAATACAGTTTTACTTTCTGATTTGTTAGAATATATATGAATACAAATTTTTAAAATATCTCCAGATATGCTGGCACATGCTTATTATCATAAACCCAAGAAATGGGTTTTAAGGTCATTTTCTGGTGTTTCAAGTCTAGTGGTATGTTTAGATCTTACTGTCATAGGATAACTGGGATCTGCTGGTACCATATTACCCTTTCTGTTGTTGATTTTATTCTTATGCTGGCATTTAGGCATCTGGGTTTGGGATAAGTATAGACCCAGATGTTGATTCCTGAGTTTGTCTTGGGTGGGTGATTTTGCTTTCTCTTTCCTCTCTGGTCTCTGTCCTAACTGGCCAGTGATTCTGGTGACTAGTGAGTCTTCAGGTAGCGTAAAATGTCTACTCTGGGCTTTGGGGGCCTGCAAGACCTTTGGGTTTTGAATTCCAACTTTGATTTTGTGGTTCCAAGTATCTGTATGGCCTCTGGGGTTCTATGTACTGCTTGATCTCTGGGATTCCTAGTAGGGAATGGCCTCCTGTAAAGAAGAAATTTTCTGCCAAAGTCGTGGGCTGGGATATGGAGTTTAGGGGAGGAGGTACAGCTGGGGGCTGTTAGACTGGCTTTAGGGAAGGTTAGCTGGCAGTGGGCACTGTCTTGCCTCTGGTCAGTAGAACTGGCCTGGTCTCCAGTAAAGCAGAAGTCTTCTGCCAGAGTTGTGGACCAGAATATAGAGCAAGCCCAGGAGAGGGGTGCAGTCCAGAGTTGGTAGGCAGGCTTTAAGGAATGTTAGTGGGTGGTTGGGTGGTGTCTTACGTTGGGTCCCTTGAAGCACACCTCCCTTGAAGCAGCCTGAGTTGTAGGCCAGAATATGAAGCCCAGGGGAGGGGGATAAATGGGTATCTTAAACAGTTAAAAATTAATCAAACATTTTACCACATTAAAATAATAGAAGAAGAGGTTTACAACCAGTTCTGGATCTCTTCCCTGGAGAAGAAGACTATTTCTGCCGCTCTCAGGAATCTTTGGTTACCTGCAGTTCCTTGTCTAAGTTGAGGGCCCATGGAGTATGCCCCTTCTGTGCTAGCGTGTCAATTGTTTAGGTCATGTTTGGGTAGCCATATTGATCATCCCTGAAACCATTTGCAATCAAGTAACGTTACATATTCTGAGCAGGTTGTAGATATACATTAAAGAATACATATAGATATGTGTACATGTACATGTTTCTGCAACAAAAATTAAAGAAATAGAGACCATGAATTGGAGAGAGAACTGGGGCTGGGGGATAGATGTGAAGGACAGGAGGGAGGAAAGTGAAGAGGAAAGTGATGTAATTATCTTTTAATTTCCAAACAAAAAATTTAAGAGAAGAAATTATAATCATTTTAGAAAGTACAAGAAAATATTTCATGTGTAACACTATGAAAAACATTTTCTTACACACGAGAGTCAAAAGGGAGTAAAACTGGGTGCTGGAGAGACGGCTTAACAGATAAGAGCACTAGTTGCAATTACAGACAACTGTGTCAATTGCAGTGACTTACCCCTTATCTGTAACTCCACTTCCGCACCTTCTAATGCCCTCCTCTGGCCTCCTTGGCCACTGCCAACAATAGGAAGGTGTCAAGCCCCACAAATATAGGTATAAATATAGATAATAAGTAAAAAGTAAGATGTCATAGGTTTGAGAGGGCCCTGTGAGCACGCGGAAGGGAGACATTTGAGGGAACGGAGGGAACAGGGAAAGTGATATAACTATATTTTAATTTTTTAAAAGGAGAAAGAAATCACTAAAGATAATGACTAGAAAAAGAACCAAATGATTATGACTCACACAGATGCCTGCATATATATATATATGATAAAATTATATGAAGATAAAACATAAACACAGAAAAGTTAAAAGGTTGATGCATGTAAATCTCACTGCATTTTGATAACTAATGAAAAACAACTATAATCAGAATATTTTATTGAAATACTGCAGCTATGTGGATTCTTCGGAAAGCAGATTCTGAGATGTTCCCACAACCTCTTGGAAAATTTTCTAAATATAAGCAACTGTGGAGAATGAAGATAATGGGATTACGCAAAGGAAAATTTTGAATTTAAATGCAATGACAACTGCTCCCCTCAGTCTTAGAAGGAGGGCTGACAATAGAATGACCTCTCAGACTTGCTCCAGCTTGACCTGAAGGACTATATGCATGCTTTTTGTTCTATAACTAAAACCCTGAAACTGTGTAACTTGTTTTGTGGTGGGAGAACACATGCTTGTGAGTGTGCATGAAGGAGCCAGGAAACACCCTTGGGTGCCTCTCCTTAAGTGCCTTCCACCAGGTTCTCTCAGGGACCTCAGGCTCTAAGTAGACTAGCTGGTCAGCCATCGAGACCCCAGCTTCAGTCCAGCTCTATCTTACCAGAAGTGGAATGAGAAGTACGGGCCAGCATGTCCAACTTGAAAACCTAATAAAACAACATAAACCTTTGGTTCCTTGGGGGTCAAATTCAGGCTCTCCTACTTGCACTGTGAGTATGGTAAGCTCTCTACATGTTGAGTCTAGCCTCTGACGCTGATTGCTTCCATTGAAAAGGAGCTCCGTTATGTTCAAGATCAAGGTCTGCATCAGGTGGTGGCCTTCTTGCTGGCAGTTTCAAGGTAGCCCAAGATGCCATGGGATGAAAGAGAACAAAACTATGGGTGCAAATATTCTTGTATTCTTTCTCCTTGGAATGTCACTAGGGGATCCTATTCTATCACTATTCTAACACTACCCTCTAAACACTAGAGTGGAATTAAGCTTCCAGTCATTTGAATGCTTCACAATGATAATTAAATGTCTTCATATGACTCTCTGGGACACTCTCTTATCCTATTCAAACCACAGCAGGCACTTGTAGGCACCTCTTTGTACTCATAAAGCAAACAACATCAAATCCTTTCTGGAAGGGTACAGGTTCTTTAGCTGGGTGGGTGTTTAAGTTTCTCTTTTGGTAGCCTGCAGAGTACCTGCCCACATCAAAGGCACTAGCTCATAGGGGTAAAGACTCCTTGTAGGCTCCAGCTCAACGTTCCCATGTTCAGTGAGTGGTATGGGTGCTGTCCTCAGCAATGGGGCCCACAGTCAGTTTGTGGGGAGCAACCCACTGACTAAAGCAATAGCCTGGGCTGTCCGTCTCCTGTCACCAAATGAGTCCTCCAGTACTGGGAATCGGTTGCATTCAGTTGAGTTGTTGGCCAAGAGAGACCCAATGGAAATCCCCGTACTACTTTTCTGTATTACTTTCTGTCGCTGGAGTTCTGCCATGGGTGTGAAGGGTCACCAACACATAGTCCCATCACTCTGAACTCTGCAAGGCCTTCCCCACCATGATGCACCATACTCTTTGAAAGAGTGAGCCAATAATTCCTTTTTCCTGTAAGTAGTTTCTGTTGAGTACTTTATTCATGAAAATGCAAAAAAGTACGTATACATACTCTACAAGCTTCCTATCATAAACTCTGTATGTACACATGTGTGCATGTGTATACAATGCATGTGTCTGGATCCTATATTTATATTTGTAGCTAAGAATTCTTTCTCTCTCTCTCTCTCTCTCTCTCTCTCTCTCTCTCTCTCTCAATGCTAAATTAACACAGCATCTGAGTGTCTTGTGGACTTAACACATCTCAGGTGGAACTTCCTTTTAACTTGTACTTTCCAAACCCTGTCCCATTCCATCTTTTTTCCATCCTTCCAAAACATTGGAGTCACCTTTAATCCTCATTTTCCCATGCTCCTGTTCAATTCATCAACAAATTTTACAACATCTAATTTCAAACTCTGATTTTTGTTCCACCGCCCAGTACCTCCCTCCTCAGAGCTGTCGTCACCTTTTTCCTGGATTACTCTCTGGCACACTCTCACAGTGAACCTGCCACCCGTTCTGTTCTCAATCAGAAACCAAAGCAATACTTCCCAAAAGATAGCCAAGCCGATATCACCAGTGACTTCAGAACCTTCCAGTTACGTTCATCTGATTCAGCATAAAAAGCCCCACTCCCTAAAATGCCCTATGATTCCTGAAGTAACCTGTACCCTTGAACGTCTCTGTCCTCAGCTGTCACTGCTTTCCTTTCTGTCCTCCAACCATGCTTGTCTCTTTCCCATCTACCAAGCACAACATGCCCTTGCTTCTACCACACCCCAAAACCCCTATCACCAGGACTGTAATGTCTACCTTCTTTATGTCAGACATTTACTTATCACCAAAGGATGAAGGATCCCAAGACCACCTACTTAATGTTTTATAATGTCCTTTTATTCTTGCTGTCCTCAGTCAAGTGGGCTTCACAAACATCACCAGTGTAGGAAAATGCAAAGATAAAGACCTATACATGAATATATATATATATATATATATATATATATATATATATATATATCTGCATAGTGATATACAGATATCACTATAGTTACTTCTATATTATTTGCATTCTGAAACATAAAGCCATATATTAATAAGCTTATCTGTATATGCTGTTCACTTTTAAATTCTTAGTCTACAACAATTACAAATAGTTGAGGCTAAAAATATTTAATGAATTAATGTATGTTTTTATAATTTAGAAGATAGAATATTTTATTATTTGAAAACCTACCTTGTAATTAACACAAGCCCTCCTCTTGAACTTCCATCCTTTTATACTCAGATTCAAGAAGAAAACACTTGATCTTAATTCCTTGATTTGGCAACTTCATGAATGACCATCATACAGTTGCTTCATTTCAAAGTAATGAGGTGGAATTGATGGCTGATATCTTAGACTGCTTCTCCATGAGGACTATGTCATAAGACAATACATGGTTTTCCTTACTAGGACACATGTTCGTGTCTTGGTGTATATTTAGATAGTGGAATCCCTTTGAAACTGGTGGGAGGTCTGTGGGCCAAATATATTCATAAGAAATGAAAGGATACAGCACAGTAAAGGCAAGCTGTGGAAAAATATCTTTTAGCTTGCTGTCACCTCATCAGTCAGTGTAGACTTATTTTAACTTTTGTATTGGGCTAATCAAACAGAGAAATACCATATATAGTAATATTCCCATTTTCTTACCCTGTGTCTGTAAATAATTCTTCATTTGAGTTACTCAATGAGGTAGGAAAAAATGTGGAATATTTTACTTAAATTCTACTATACTTAATATTGCAAAAAAAATTTCAAAGGCAATAAAATCTTGGAAAAATCTAGAGGTTTTCTTGTAGCTTCAATTAAAGATATCACTTGATCAGATTACTTTTGGGTTAAGGTGGATTTTTATTTGTTTAGTTGGTTGGGTTTGCTTTCACTATTTTGGTTTTGCTTTTGCTTTTTTAAAGATAGCGAGAGGTTTGTTCTGATACCAACTATTATTTTAGCCTCAAAACTTAGCATTTTTAGGCAATTTAGTAAAAAAAAATACTTAACATTTCCCATACCACATCTATGTTCTCATTCACACTTCTTGATATGTTTTTATAGACACAGCCATTTGTGAAATGGAGATGACTTTGCTTTGTTTCCCGAGTCTTTGCTGACTGACACTGCCAGACAGATAGTGTCTCAGGCATATTCCTTGTCTTCTGGACTCATGTATGCATAAGAAAAATTTCACTAAAGTAGCTGTGATTCTCTCTCAGAACTTACCACTTGCTATCTTAGGCTTCTGATCTCCACTGGGTTTCTGCCTCAACAGAGTTAGAATCTGCGCCCTCCATCACTTACCTCTCCACAACAGATCTCTGTTCAAGACTGAATTGCATTTTGAAATGTCTAGTAAATGCTGGGTAAGTTGCTAAACCCTTGGCACAGATGAGTGCAATTGCTGAACAAGATGCCCAATTACTAGAGGGAAGGTGGATTTATGGTCAAAAGTGTGGGAAATTGAGGAGAGTATCTTCCCTTCCTAAAGATTCCATGATCAATCAGCAAAAAGCCAAACATATCCCCAAGTCAGACTGTTCTGGGAACTCTTTTTTCTTTATAATAAGCACAAGACCACATTATCCTGCTCAAACTCTAAGAGCCCCATAATCCAAATGAGTCACAAGAACTTTGATGGCACTCGTTAGCATTGTCGTTCTGGGCCTGAGCAAAGGCACCAATAGTCCTCTGATGACACAAAGCTGTCTTCACAGGTTCATTTCTCATATGAAGGCACAGCCAGTATCCTCTGGACTGTCTTGATAATAACAGAAGGCAGGAAAACAGCTTCATAATGCTATCCACACTAGCATTTTGTTTCTCCTATGCCTTTGTACACATTTCAGTGTCCCATAGAAATTCTAATATTTTATTTTATATTACAACAGGAACCCTTAGCTCAAGTTCTATAATAAACTAAATAAAAATTCAGAAAAAATATTAGAGCCATTCTCAACTATTCCAATCAACAAAAGACTCCCACATCTCTGCTGAGTGCACCAATGTTAATGAATGCATGTGACATCATTCCTAAAGTCTAGTTTGATCTGTAGGTTTATGTCATTATAATTCAGTAATAGTTCCCAATTTTTTTATTGCACCCGTTTACTGCCCCTGGCTCACACACTCCCACTCTGGAGTCTTTTGGAACTGAAGTCTAATTTAGCTCTAGATGCAGTAACTGCTGCCAACACTCTGTCACGAGGTGGGTTAGCAATGTCCTATGAGGCAGGACTACCTGAGAGGCCATAACAGGCCCTTTAGAAATGAAACTGTCATCCTTGGATGAGGAGAGAAGACGAGGGCTACTAAAACTGACATATGAAGCTTGGAGCATGTGTGAGTTCAAGGTTTCGGTAGCAACAGAATTGGCCGACAGATTTCCATCCAAGTTTTGAGAATCCTAGTCTTTTCCAAGATTTTGACTTTTACATAAGAAAATTCAATCTTATAATACTTTTATAATTAGGTTATTCTTTCCTTCCAGAGAACTCAAAAAGGCAGCTACTAGCTTTAAAGTATCCCATACAAACAAAACCCCACACCCTGTATGTGCGCAAACACATTCACCACGATTTCTCTTAAGATTCTTCCCACAGGAGTTGTTTTAGTTTGCATTTCTGTAGCTGTGATAAAACACTGGATCCAACTTATCAAGCAAGGGGGATTTTGACTCACCCTACTAAAAGCCAGGGGAGCACCCAAGGATAAAGTAGGTCCAGTATCAGCCACTGCATCTAGCAATGGACGGCTTTGGTGTTCTATGGGAGGTGGTGTCCTTCACCCCGAGATGCACAGGACATGAGAACCGCACAGGGAGAGAGCCAGTAGAGCCAAGGGCTGTGCTGGTACTTGGAGCCGAGCTGGCAGGTGAGCCACAGAATATGCACACCTTTTGTCTTGCCCACGCTTTTATGATGCGAGTGACTCTGATGTGGGAGCAACTTCCAAGCTCTCAACGTTCTCCACAAGCCAGCCTGAGTATAAGTCTGAAGAGTATAACAAGGGAACTCTGGGAGACGCAGACCAAGCTTAGCACAATTGATGAATTCTGAAGTCACCATATTATCCCTCCGAGATTATCGTCTCCTCGGTCTCTTCACTGTCTCACTTATACTAACAGCAGTCCACCTTCTCCTTCTGTCAAGTGGAAGTCCTCATTCATTCCACTTACTCAAAGATCTTTGAGGGAAAATGTTTACAAACCCACATGTCTAATCTCCTCAAGCTTAAACTTAGCAAAGTCACCCTATCTTATATGCATGTGTATGTGTGTATATAGATATATGTATATATGATATGTACATATAAATATATAGTATATACCTACCACATATATGTTGTGAAATCAAGTCTTTGGGGTTTTATTTGAGATAACATTACTATTTCATAATTCAAAATTTCCTTTGAAAACCAGAAATATCTAAGACTGTTAACTCATTAACAAAAATAATATATAGTGATTCTATGACGCTGGATAACAATGTATTTCTGCAAATCTGCATCAACTAGGTTTAAGCTGAGTTGAAAAGGCCCTGTGTTAGGGCTGGTGATGTCGTTCAGGCGACAGAGTGCTCACCTTACATACCTACAGCAGTAGTTCCGTCCCCAGCACTGTATACAATGGGCAGAGTGGAGCGTACCTATAATCCTAGCCCTTGGTAGGCGTGTGAAGGAGGATCAAAAACTAAATGTCATCCTCAGAGCTACAAAGTGAGTTCAAGGCCATCTTGGTTTACTTAAGACCTTGTGCCAAAAAAAAAAAAAAAAAAAAACAAACTTGTATAGTATTTCTTTTCTATCTTTTTCTTCACTTGAATATAATTATATAAAGAAGAATGACAAGGACATAATATATCATATCATCTGTCTTTTGTGGTGACTCTTTGTTAAAGAGTTTCTGATGTGAAGTTATTATTATTTAGAATTCTACTTTATTAAAGTGACTTTGAAAATGGTTTCAGAATCTTATAACATTGCATCTTTGATAGTTTCACTTATATTTGACATTTTCTAATTTAAAAAAAATAACTTCACTCTTTGATGATTCACTTAGCTCTTCATACAAAATAACCTTTGTCTAAATTAATTGTGTGAACTCACGGCCTCATGCCACCACCCACTCATGAATGCACAAAAATTAACCAATAAAGTGGAATCCAAAATTCCTCCTGCCACTGTGCCTGTGGGCAACAGTTCCAAAAGACAAAACTCTAACACAGTCCATGTTTAGTCTGATCTACTCCTGAGTCTCCTTTTTGTACACCTGCATGCTCAGCTAAATAAAGTCCTTAGCCCTCTCCAATTACATGACACGGATTCTCAGTGTTACTGGCATTTGAAGTAGAAGCTCTTTCACAATAAAAGTTTATTGAAAACTGGCTAAAAAGATAGCTCAGTCAGTGCAGAGTTTACCTCTCACAATCATAAGGACCTATATCAAGATCCCATCACTCGCATAAAAACCTGAGAGCAGCCCGGAGGTGGTGGTGCAAGCCTTTAATCCCAGCACTGGGGAGGCAGAGGCAGGCAGATCTCTGGGAGTTCGAGGCCAGCCTGGTCTACAAGAGCTAGTTCCAGGACGGGCACCAAAGCTACAGAGAAACCCTGTCTCGAAAAACAAAATAAATAAATAAATAAATAAATAAATAAATAAATAAATAAATACCACCTATGAGTACATGTGATAA
>NC_022022.1:30385921-30401888 GCF_000317375.1 Microtus ochrogaster | reverse complement strand
TAGTTCCAGGACGGGCACCAAAGCTACAGAGAAACCCTGTCTCGAAAAACCAAAAAAAAAAAAAAACCCGAGAGCATAAGTAGGTGCATCTGCAACCCCATCTCTGGGGAGATATGCCAGGCTGGTCCCTAATGTTCTCTGATCAGGTAGCATATACAAATTGGTAAATTTCAGGTTTAGGGGGAGACTCTGTCTCAGAAGATGAAGTAAACTGAAAATATTGGCTTACTCCTTTAATTCTAGAACTGTGAAGGTATATCTCTGTGAATGTGAGGCCATACTGGCCTACCTAGCAAGTTCCAGGCCAGACAGAAGCACATAGTAAGACCTTGGCAGAAAGAAAGAAAGAAAGAAAGAAAGAAAGAAAGAAAGAAAGAAGGAAGGAAGGAAGGAAGGAAGGAAGGAAGGAAGGAAGGAAGGAGAAAGGAAGGAAGGGGAAGAAAGAAAGAAATGGATAAAAAGAAAGATATAAATTTAAGGAGACAGGAGGGTGAAGGTATTTACCACCAAGCCTGACTCTGAGTTTGATCACCCAGACTCACAGAGTAGAAGGATAGAATGATTGTCTACATGTTGCTCTGACTTCCAGGTGCATGCCATGACGTGTATGTGTCTCAACACACACAAACAAAATTAATTTTTAATTAACATAAAAGGTAGAGAATAAACAAGGAAAACATGTGCACACCCACTCAACATGTCCAAATGATAGTCTCAGTTAATGTGATTGAAACGTTACTTAAATTCAAGTTACTAAAGGTGCTGGCATTAAGCTCTACCTTCCCATCTGCTCATAGAGCTGAACCTTCCTGCATTGTGCATTGCAGGTAGATGGGAATGCAAGGTCACGTCTAGAACCCAATTTTCCCAAGCTAAGATATTAAACTGGGAATACTGTATCATTGGGTCTTTGAGGATGGATGCTTAAAGAAATCCCGCACTAGCTCAGAATTAAATATAATAGAGGGTTATTTATTTAGGGGTAGACTCAGGGATTACAGTCCTCTGCTCAAACGGGGAACAGCAACCGAATCCTATAGCAGGAAAGAGATTGGATGTGAGCTTTACATTGGCATTTATAGTATAAGAGGTCATGCCAAAGTGGGTCTTAAACTTAAAGGCTACTGGCTGTAGGAATTCCTACAGCAGGTCTTTCCAAAGAAATTATGATGTAGGATTCCTTCCGTATGCTGTGAGTATGTGGTTCTCTTATTGGTTGATGAATAACGCAATTTCAGCCAACGGCCAAGCAGAATATACCTAGGCAGGAAATCCAAGCAAAGATAGGAAGAAAGATAAGGTGGAGTTGGGGAGATGTAGCCACCAGGGCACCAAGATGCCAGGGCTTCATCGTTAAGCCACAACCACATGGTGATATGTACATTAATAGAAATGGGTTAATTTATAAGAGACAGCTAGCCAGTAAAAAACCTAAGGCATTGGCCAAACAATTATAACTGATGTTAAGCCTTAGAGTGGTTATTTCATAAGCAGCTGTGAGGATCCGGTGGGCAGAGAGAAACCCGTCCAGTGGTCCATGTACAGAATTATGTTTGCCAATCACAGTTCTATGTGCACATATAAAAAAACTTACTTCCATGACACTTTATAAAGATACATACATATTTCAGGTTAGCATCCTTAGCATGTGCATATAGCAGCAACATACGATCAGGAAGCAAGCAGAGAGAGGTTTCTCTTCCACACTTTCAATATGTGGTTAAAGTCTGCACCTGAGCAAGTCCTAACACACACTATCCTGCTCAGAATTGCAAAATTCCAGTCAAAGGATATTGCAGGGTCATAAAAAAATTCAAATTACAATCCAATGAGAGCCTTCTCATCTTTCCTTTTGAATTTTTTTATATTTTTGAAGCTATAATAAACCATCTTGATTTGCACTGTTTACTTTTTCACTGAATATTTTATGGCAAACTTTAGTATTAAACTTTAGTTTTAGTCTGTTTATCATAGTGCAGCATCTAGTACAATTCAGGATTATTATCTATTACACCAGAAAAGTACCAAAATACCAAAAATAAGACGAAATAAAAGAGTTGGGCTCTTTCTTCGCTTCAAATCCTGAGTGTTTGTGTGTGGCTCTCTCTTAAAGAGGAGCACCTACTCCAGGGCGTATATCACTTTCCTTCTCTTGCACGTCCTCCCCTCTTTATATCTGTGTGCTTTCTCTTATGATAAAACCCTTTCTTAATAAACTAAAGCTTTGCTTCCAGAACCTAGGTGCACCTACAAGGCTGCAAGTCTCAACGGCATCTCAACCCAGGCTCATAGACTAAACAGCACATTTTCCATTTATGCATCACAACTGTTTTGCAGACGTATACAGTAGACATCTTGGACATCACCTCCTCTCCTCTGTTTTTTCTAAATTTTGCCTTCTGCCTGATTTTATTTGTCTCCTGCATTGTTCATCAGGCACAGCTCTCTGTGCGTCTCAACCTTGGCTGAAAATTGAAGTTCATAACAAGATTTTTAGAAAACACTACTGCATGCATCCCAGTCCTAGAATCTAGGTTTAATTTATCTGAGATGGAGCCTGGACTTGGGCATTTCTCTAACCTCAGGGGGTCATTTCAATGCATAGTTAAAACTGGTAAAGTAAGGTAAGCAATCCTCTCCACACAAGTTCCATGGCCCTCATCTCCGTCCCTCCTGCCCCCGCAGGCCCCGCCAGCTAGTAATTCACCTCTACAATAAAACAAGACTTGACCAGCGGCCCCAGCTCCCCAGGAGGCTCAGTTCACACTAGACCCTGTAGAACTCCTTCGAAAATTCTCGTGGCCCACATTGGGTGGTACTCCACTGGACAGTGTTGAGCCCAAACTCCTCCCCTTCGTGGTTTCATTACCCACCATCACACCCACCTGGAGCCCCAGGGTCCATCGCCAGTCTCTGCGCAAGCCTCCCCTTCAACTCAGGTTTTCCCTTCATCAAGGCTTCTCCTGGCCTCTCGCGGTACAAAGCTTCATCTACTCTCCATGAAGCTGTCAGTCTTACAGTTGTCAGACTGCTCATACCATTTTCACATGGAAGATTCTTCCACATTATCAGTTTGGCTGCCAGCGGCGGGAGTTGCAGCCTTGAGCCCCTCAGGGCCACGGAATCTGCGTGATGACGCTAAGGGAGTTCTTACTGGAAGGTTTCACCCGGTTGATGTTGATATCTTATTCATCGCAGGTGATTCTTCGGCCCTCGAGAGCCAGCGTCAATTGTCCCGGGAAAGCAAAGTTTTCACTCCCACAGATTCTCAATACAAAATATCAAATAAATGTCCTGATAGAGTCTTTGTAGCACTCTGGAACTTAAGACAGACAGACCTCCATCAGGTGCACCTCTCTCAACAAGCTCCGACTTTTCAAACTCCCATAAAAGTTTCTTAAGCTCTGAGAACTCAATATGCTTTATCAGCTCAAATCTCCACAATCCGTTCACACTCTTTCCAAAAACAACATGCTGAGGCCCATCACAACAATATCCGACCCTCTGTTGCCACGTGCTACCCTAGTTTGGTTCTCAGTTGGGCGATAAAACACTGACCAAAACCAACGTGGGACAGGAAAGGATTTGGTTTAGCTTACCAGTTACAGTCCATCGCTGCGGCAAGCTGATGGAGAAATTGAAGATCGCGCAGGGAATGTTTCTTGACTTGCCTTCCACGGCTTGCTCAGTTTCCTTTCTTACACAGCCCAGGACCATCTGCTCACGGGTAGGACCGCCTACAGTGGGCGGGGCCCTCTCATATCTACCGTTAATCAAGAAAATGTCTCACAGACGTGCTCACAGGCCAGCCTGATGGAAGGAAAAACTGACTCAGTTGAGGTTCCCTCTGCACGGTTGATTCTGGTTTATAACAAGATGACCCAAACCACCCAGTACACCTTCACGATCCAATAGTTTTAGGTTTTCTCTGTTTACAGTGTCTGTATGGTCATCAATATTATTACACTTTTTCAATATTATTACACTTTATAACAAATACGTAAGATTTTTCTGGTACACATTATTAATCTGCACAAATAAAATATAATTTATCTACTTTTTTGATGTAATTAAAATTCCAAACACTGGGTATGTGCTTTACCTGATTCTAAGTGTGGGGGGAAAACATTCTGTACAAAAGGCAGAGGTCTCCTGTTTGAATTCCCAGAGAATTTCATGACTGAATCTTAAATCAGATCAAGCACACGAGCAGGAACCATGAGCGTTGCATAACATGATACAAAACTAACTTTGCTGTCTGCTTTTAATTGTAAAGTTTACCTTGCCAGTATGAAATGCCTCACTAACCTCTTGAACATCTCGCTCTTACAATAAGGGTTTCTTCACATCATTGCTCAAACTTCTTGAACGCTGTATTCTTCAGAACTCTGGGGTTAAAGTTGACTGTTTCAAAGGTCATATTCTGATTTAAAGCTTTTGTTGCTAATTTTAAAACCCTCAGGCCCATAATAATGCCCAGCATTGCTGGAGGATAACAGTCCCAACAATCTTAAGAGACAGCTATTATTATTATTTACATCCTTATCACCATCGTCATCACCATTACTCTTATATCCATATTGCAAAATAACAAGTGGAACAACAAGGAAGTTAGCCAGCGTGTCCAAAATTGCGCAGTTCCTAACAGGTGGAGCTAAAGCCAGGCAGTGAAGCTCCAGGGATGCCACACCTGTCCCCTATGTGACACTGCCCCCACTCACATCCATCCAGCGCCATCTCTGAGTAACATGTGCCAGGGTCTAATGATGACCTACAGCTTTGGTATGTTAAAAGATGGACTGAGAAGGGCCGTAGAAAGCCTCTTTTAGAAATGCTACCTGTTATTCTGAGCACTTAGGACGTTATCACCTGTTGTTGGCTGATGCTAAAAGTGACTGAGCAACTGTCCCTGACTCCAAGTAGGCACTCTCTTGATGAAGAATCAAGTCCCACACAAAGGGACTTTGCAGCCCTTGTGAAATAAACAGGATAGCCCCTGGGGATGCATGGACACAGGAGCAGAGATCCTGCCTGCCTTTGTTGGGGTCTCCTGGGTCTGTATTGCTTAATGCATGACATGCCTAAAAATTTGAAATAATCACTGTGGGTGTAAGAAAAGTCATTTCTCTTTCCCTTTAATTTCTCTCTCCAACTCTTCTTCCTAAGTATTGGCATCTTCTTTGCTTCCTTTTTACTAATTTATTGGGGTTATTCTTATTCCTAAAAATCTAAGTGGCATTTATTTCTGAAAGTCCAAAACATCTTTTTTTCTTTCTTTAATGGATCTCTTTGGAGAGGAGACAAAAAGAGTGTAGTGTTATCGCTGGGGACAAACTGTATCCTCATCAATATTCTAAGAGACAATTTGGGTTGGTATGGGAGGTTCCTGTGTGCAAGCTGCTGTAGCAATTATTTTTAAATATGTCTACAAAAAAAATACCATGGGAAAAATCTTTCTGAACAGTATTTGAAGAATAATAAAGAAAATTTTTCTAGAATATTTATTTCAAACAAACATCCCCAAGAGGATAAACAGTAAGGAAGTGTTTAATCAAAACCAGTAACTAGAAACACAAATATTTTTAGAAAAAAAAAAAAGCAAAACCTCCAGACCCAGTTTTATTTGAACTTGTTTTCTTGGATTGCCAAATTCAATTTTTACCTTCAGAGAATATCAAATTGATAGCAAAAATCAAAGGCAGTCTTGTCTGTAATTAAAGTTTGTTTTGACACATCTCATTTTACTTGGGACTCTTATAGTTGGAAATTACCCAATTATTTTGGTCAAATGCACATTCAAATATTATGACTTGCTTGATACTTCTCTGCTTGTTCTTATCACAGCCAATAAAAGGCCATTATTATGATCACTAAAGATAGAGCAGATATAATGGAAATCCATACATCTCAACACTTTGTTTAGAAACATATTTAGGACATTATGAAATTTACTCAGTAATTGAAAAAACAATGGAAAAAATGATATGTTATGTCTGATGGTTTTCTTCTTTATTTCTTTTTGACTGTCTTAAATTACTAATTGGGTGTGATTTTAACAAGCATTATCTGTATTAGCAATAACAGTGGAGGTGGTGAGGACTGAGTCTTCTCCTGGCTTCACAGTGACAGCCACAAATACCATGATGGAACTTGTGACTGTTTTGAGACGATGGCACTCGAGACCTGCAAATGTCAGCCCATAAATCTTGCTGTGCTTGTTAACGCTGTGATGGACCAGGCTTGGCATAAGTTGTACCCATAGGAAATGGCTGTTTAGGGCCACCACAACTGACGTGAATCTTGTATATGACATAACCTTGATAGGCCTTGTATCCAAGATCATGCATTTTATCCAGCCCAGTGCAGTGGGGGTCCCATGCAGTACAAAGAACTCGCAGAATTGCCTACAGTGTATCCTCAGAGGATAAGTGACAGTTGTATAGCTTGGTCTATTTGTGGGATTCCTGGTAGTGGGAGCAGGGTGGTCCCTGGTGCTTTGACTGGCTGGTTCTTGCACTGGACCGCATAAATATAGGGGGAAGTATTTTGTCTTACAACATCTTGATATGCAGTGCTGTGCTGATGCTCATAGGAGGTCTACTCCTTCCTAAGTGAATATGGAGGAGGGGGAGATGGAGGGAAGGCACAGAGGAGAGGGGAAGGAATAGGAAGAGATAAGGGAGTTGTAGTTGGGATGTGAAATAAATAGTTAATAAGAGAAAAGAAAAAAAATCCAGTGGACACGGATTTATTTAAATAACTGGTATTTCTGTCAGCCTGGGAACCTAAGTGATGATGTGGGTGGTCTCTGCTCCCCACCCCATAAGAACTATATATAGTGACTGAGAATAAACCTTGGTTTACTGGAGAGAGAGCGAGAGCGAGAGCGAGAGATAGAGAGAGAGAGAGAGAGAGAGAGAGAGAGAGAGAGAGAGAGAGAGAAAGAGAGAAAGACATTGGCTCTTTTCACATTCCATATTTCTGAATGCAGTATCCCTTGCAACAATAATGTTGTCAGTATTATGAAGCCCTGGAAGTAGTTTGAGGCCAGTGGCAGTATTGAGCTGTGATGAATTACACACGCGCACGCGCGCGCACGCGTGCGCACACACACACACACACACACACACACACATATATAAAACAGGCATGGCACTTCCTGACAGAACGAATATGAGATGGAAAGAAGAGAAAGAACTCGAAGGGGTTGGTCCTAAGAACAGAGGATGATGGAGTTGACATCAACTGAGACAGAGAAATCCATGAATGGAACTGATACATATGGGAAGAGAAGAGGTCCAGTTATAGGGATGTTGACTTTGAAGTTTCTATTAGAGATCTAGATGCAGATGTGGAAGAGGTAGTTGAATGAATATAAAAGTTTTCAGTAAGAGTGATCTAGACAAGTTTAAAAACTAGTACCTTAAAATGCAGAGCTCAATAAAAGTCAATTAAAAAAAAACTAGTAGCTTAGCCAGGTGTGATGGCTTATGCCTCAATACCAGTACTTTCCAGGCTTACAGAAGAATTTGTTGCGAGTTCAGGGCCACCCTTACCTTTAATGAAGTTCTAGACCAGCTTGGGATAGAGAGTGAAGACTTGTTCAAAAACCAAACTGAAACAATCACATTAAAAAGTCATCCCATGTGAACGGCCTCCAAATTCACAAAAGTTCATAGAGTTAGGAAGGATGGCAAGGACAGAGCACAGGGTGAACCATTAGGGACCTTGATGATTCAGGGAGCAATTGATGAACTATTAAAGGAAAACAGGGACATCCACTACTACATGCTGAGAATGAACAATGAGATAGAAAAATCTGCAGGAGTGTGAGGGTTGGAAGCCAAGTAAATGAGCGTTATGGGGAAGTACCTCAGAAAAGAGAGGATCTAACCTTTGTGCTTTGGCAATGAAAATGTTACCAATGATGTTAATGAGGCTAAAGTAGAAAAGCCAAAGAAAAACTTTAACAATTGAAGCAGTGATCACATGGCTTATTTTAGTTTACAGTAGGCAGAAAAGTAGCCACCCCAAGACATCCCTTCCTTAGTCCTCATACTATGCAACACTGAAAAGAGGAATTAAAGTTATAGGTAGAATCTAATTAGCTGGACTCTAAAGAAAAAGATTATGATAAATAGCCCACATAATTCAATGCATTCAAACAGTACTTGAAAGTGGAAGAGGAAAGAACAGGTGATGGAAAATGGGAGGAGTCTATCTGCTGTGGATAATTTTGAGTGAGGAACAGGTCATGATAGGAGAATTGGGTGGCATCTAGCAAGTGGAAAAGCAAGGGAACATTTTTTCTCTAGAACCTTTGAAGAAAATAACACAACTCTGCCAACTCTATAATTTTAGCCCAGTTAAACCCTAAACTCCAGGCTTATGTAACTATAAAATACTAAATGGTTATTTCTCAAGCTACTAATATTGTGCTAATTTGTTATAATAGCAATAGAAAACTAGAAAGAAAGAACTCTTAATTGTAGCATGATTTTGCCTTAATTTTAAGCCTTTATGTATTAATGACCACTGTAATAAAACTGAAAATATATTTGATGGATTAGTGTGCCCAAAACTAATCATCCATAACCCACCTACCAACAGTGCAAACTTACATGAAACTGATGCAGAACAATGAAAAGACTAGCATGAAGACAATCTAAAACAAATGTTCGGGCTGGAGAGATGGCTCACAGGTTAAGAGCATTGCCTGCTCTTCCAGAGGTCCTGAGTTCAATTCCCGGCAACCACATGGTGGCTCACAACCATCTGTAATGAGGTCTGGTGACCTCTTCTGGCCTGCAGACGTACACACAGACAGAATATTGTATGCATAATAAATAAATAAATATTTAAAAAAAAAAAACAAATGTTCAATGAAAATTCAAAGCACAGATTTGAGAGAGAGACAGAGAGCAATTGACAATAGTTTGCTCAGGTTCACAGGGCCATCTAAAGGGCCACAGGGAGTGAGAAGAGCCCAAAAAGGAGTTTTTCTTAGCATTTTTACATTTGCTTCTTTGTTTATGTGTATGATGCGTGGGAGGAAGGACATACCACAGAGTGTGGTCCCGATCTTGAGAGGTCTTGGGGAGGTAATCACAGCTGTTGTGTTTTTGAGATGACTGTGGTTCTGTTATCCTTCATTGATTGAGTTCCAAAACACAGGAGTGAAAACAAAATACATCAGAAGAGAAAATCCAGTTGGATAAGGGTAAGACATCTTAATCTGTGAAACAAACTAAATTGTGGAGGAGAAAGCATGGAAGCCCGCGAGACTGAAGCTGAGGCAAGAACAATAGCAAGTGGAAAACTTGACTTTTAAAGTCTTTGACAGCATAATCTCCATGGGATCTGCCTGTTTTGAAACCATCATCATCTGCCACTAATTTAGAGTATGAAGGACTCATGGGCTTGAGATCTCTATGTCTAATCAGTCACTAACACCAATTTCTGCCAGTAGCCAACTATCCCAATACTGTCAGCAGCTTCTGCAGGTGGAGCCAACGCCACTTCTTCCTTGGTTTATTGCAAAGCTTCCCAACTTCTTTCCTGGCTCTCATTGTTTCCTTTCCAGTTTCCAGCATTCAAGCCTCTCCCTCGAGGCCTGAGAGCATAAATCAGATCATGCATCTCCAGTTAAACACTCCACTGCCTTCCAAGGCTTTGCTTGAAATGCAAACCTCTTTCCTGTCTTCAACCTAGAAGTCAATTTGTAAACATAATAAACTTATAATATGCCCTTGCAACACAACAGTTTTCTTAGACCGAGCCTTTAGTGTACGTTTTACCTGCCTGGAGCACATTTCTACATCCCCCACTCCTTATCCACTGGCCTTCACTAACTTTACACAGGCTTCAGATCTCAAATACAAACAAGACTGTCTAGAGATATTCTTCCTGGATTTCTGGAACTGAGTCAAAGGACACTCCATGGGCCCCCAAACAAATAGATTGTATTGTAGTTGCATGTGTGTGTATGTGTGTGTGTGTGTGTTTTCCAGTCTCCACCAACAAACTCTTAGCACTGTGGATGTGAATAACTTCATCATGAAGAACAACTTAACTGTTACATCAAGCAAAATACCTGGCATATAATAAGTTCTCCATAATTTTTCCATTCAAATGGGAGAAAACAATATGTATCTTTAAAAGACAGAGACAAGAGGTATAAATCTCACACTATTTTTCAACTCAACTCAAATGCCAGTTTTGTTTATTAGAATAAGCTGTTAAGGCAGAAAGTTTGGGTAGAACGCCATTTTCACAACCCTAGAACCTGAGAGATCCAAATATCCCAATCCAGGTGGACACACTGTTAGGGATGAGTTACATTCTGTTCATGGACAGTTGCCCTTCTCAATGCATTCACATGGTGGATGGGACAGGGCATTTTCTGGCTTCTGTTTTGTAAGGATACTAATCGCATTCATGAATTAGTTCTGAACCAGTTACTCCTCAATGCTTTTTTCTCCTAATACCATCACATTGGAGTCTAGGATTGGCACACGATATGTAGAAAAATCAAACAATCAGTCCTACCATTATGTAATTAGTTAAAATTTATCTTAATAAATTATAAATTTCAAGGTCTGCGAAGAATTGTGTTGGGATTTTGATGGGGAATGCATTCAATGTATAGATTGCTTTTGGTAGGATTGCTATTTTTATTATGTTGATCCTACCAATCCAAGAGCATGTGAGATCTTTATATTTTCTGGTATCTTCTTCGGTTTCTTTCTTCAAAGACTTAAAGTTCTTGTTGAATAGGAATTTCACTTCTTTGGATAGTGTTACCCCAAGATATTTTATGTTCTTTGTGGCTACTGTGAAAGGTGATGTTTCTCTGATTTCTTTATCAGCTTCTTTATAATTTGTGTATAGGAGGGCTACTGATTTTTCTGAGTTGATCTTGTATCCTGCCACATCACTGAAGGTATTTATCAGCTGTAGTTCTCTGGTAGAGTTTTGGGGGTAACATATGTGTGTGAGTGTGTGTGTGTGTGAGTGTGTGTATTATCAAATCATATGCAAATAACAAAAGTTTGACTTCTTCCTTTCCAATTTGAATCACCTTGATCTCCTTTTGTTGTCTTATTGCTATTGCTAGAACTTCAAGAACTATGTTGAAAAGATATGGAGAGAGTGGACAGCCTTGTCTTGTTCCTGATTTTAGTGGAATCACTTTGAGTTTCTCTCCATTTAATTTAATGTTGGCTGTCAGCTTGATATATATTGCTTTTATTATAATTAGATATTTTCCTTGTATCCCTGATCTCTCCAACACCTTTATCATAAAGGGGTGTTGGATTTTGTCGAATGCTTTTTCAACATCTAATGAAATGATCATATGATTTTTTTTCTTTCAGTTTATTTATATGATGGATTACACATTACACATTACAGTATTACAGAGCTACTGCAAAAAAAACAGCTTGGTACTGGCATAAAAACAGAGAGGGTGACTAATGGAATCGAATTAAAACCTGGATAATAATCCGCACACCTATAAACACCTGATTTTTGACAAAGAAGCTATAATTATACAGTGGGGAAAAAAGAAAGCATCTTCAACAAGTGGTGCTGGCATAATTGTATGCTGACATGGAGAAGAATGAAAATAGATCCATATCTCTCCCCATGCACAAAACTCAAGTCCAAATTAAAGACCTCAATATAATACACTGAGCCTGATAGAAGAGAGAGTGGGAAGTTGTCTAATATTTCTTTTTTGGGGCAAGCGATTTTTAAAACTGATGTTAAAGGAAGTAACTAAAAGCAAGTGAAGCTAGAATTTACTCTGTTTCCGTTGGGCTCATTGAACCAATACAACAGACCCAGTGATACGGTATAGAAAGGACTCCAAAGAGGGCTAGAATTAAGATTGAACTATGAAAAAAAAAATCTACCACAGGCACTGCTGAAAAGAGGTGAACCAGTAGCTGGGGTACAAGCATTTGAAATGGATGCTGGGTCTAAGATGTTTTGCAACTTTTTGGAATAACTGTTGGTTTGGCCTTAGACTTAATTAGATTTGATATGAATGTGACCTTATTTATGGCTATAGAGAAGTGTTTCTATTAAGTATGCAATTGACTAAGCAGTCTCTCCTATTGAGCAGGGTCCATAGTTCAAGTGTGGAAGCTGCCCGTTTCTATTCCTAGTCCACCATAGACAATCACCGAAAGGCAAAGTCTTGCAATTCCCCCACCATGGTGGTTTGAATGATAAATGTCCCACAGTCTCTGGCATTTGAATATTTGGTTTTCAGTTGGTGGCCCTGTTTGGGAAAGCTTAGGAAGTATGGACTTGCTGGAGTATTGCCCCTAGGGGTGGGTTTTGAGAATGTAAAGATACATGCCATTTCAAGTATATTTTCTGACCTTCTTGTTTGTGATATGCGATGTAAGCTCTCAGATGCTGCTTTTTGCCACCTCCTACTCCACTCGGCCATCCATGGGCTCTAACCCTCCAGGATCATAACTCCAAGCTGCCTTGGTCCTGGTTTTAACCCAGTAATAGAACAATAGCAAATACATCCACCAGAAATACTAGAGTTCACTTCATAATTTGAGGGAGAGGCAAATGAGATAGTATGGGTAAAACATGGACAGCCTGAGCATTGTCACATGTTCAAAGGGGTCAGTAGAATTCTATCAAACACGTTATAATTGCTTCTTTCACAGCAGGAAGTAAGTGTGTTGAAAGCATGCCATGCCCCCTTCCTCATGGGTGTAAGATGCTTAAAAGGCTTGAAACAAAACAACCTCAAGTCTAGAGTGTTGTGGTGACAGGAAGGTTAAGCAGCCAGATCCAGGTCTTTTTTGACACCGTGTCTCAGAAACATGAAAACAGTGGCTCTCCTCCTTCACACACTGAATGAAACAATCTTTGAGGTTCCTATTTCCACTTAGCAAAATCCTCTGCTCTGCTAGAATCAAGGCTGCTGGTTGAAGAGCGCAAGCAACCAGCATAGGAGCTGCATAGCTTCCCGTCTCCATGGTAACAGAGTGCCATATTCTGACCCCTTTAATCACCTGATTCTCTTAGAATAAAAAAAAAAGGTTTGAGTTGACAAAGACCTTAAGATAAAAACCGTAGCCATCTGTAGAGTGGATGATGGCAGGTCAGCAAATGTGGCCGGTGTTGACTCTTAACTACCCACAGTTATGTGATATGTCCTTAGACCTGTGTTTCAGTAAGAGGGATGGGTTAATATTGATCAAGTGAGGTTTTAGTTGAAATTATTCTTCTCTCCCTTCCCCTGGTAAGTCACTGCACAAGGCAAGATGGCACCCTGGGGAGGGTGGACGGTTTTCCAGCCCAGCAGCCACAATTGGGAGCGAGATAATTGGTGTCTGCAGGAATGAGATCTGCTCTTTGTCTCCTTACTGTGAACTCCTGCTGGATTTCTAGGAAAGACACTGAGCGTCTTTCGGGAGATCAGAGCAGCCAGTCTCAAAGCAAGGCCCTCTGTGCTCCCGCTGCAGAACCCGGGAGGCATTGTTAAAGCAAGCGTCCGGGGTTGCTCTGCAGAAACTCTACAGGGCGAGCCTGGAACAGAGCCAAGGATGCTGTGTAGGAGCTCCCAGGGCTCTGGGGCACCCTGAGATTAAAAGCCACTTGTGAGAGCTTGAGAGTTCCTACAAATACTAACTTTCACTAAACTTTTTTCTTCAGTTTGTTTCTGTTAACATACAAAAGATTATTTGTAAATGTGACAGGCTTCATTTTCATATAGATGACCAATGAAGATAATCCATTTCAAAACCAAAGTGGAGTGAGGGAAAAGATTAAAACCCACTGAGTGAGAGAAAACAAAATCTACTCTGGAAAATAATTCTAAAGTAACAAAGACAGGCGTGAACGCTGGCTTGAATAATTTTGTTTACTTCCCTATATTACCTTACCAGTTACAAAAAAAATAGCCTTTTAATTTACCATAAAAGAATTCCTTTTGCTTTTCATTCAAGTTATTTCTTATGTTAAAAGACAGAAACCTAATGTTATTGTATTTCCTACCTCCTCAAGCATTGCACAAGTTGCATTTAGACACCATTCATTTATTCATGCATTTCACATTCAAATATTTAATAGTATCTATTGCATTGTTAATTAAGACACAGGCGGTGCTCTGTGAGAGGTAAGGACGTCAGTCCTCAGGCCGTTGCAGAGAGAAAAAAACAACTAAGTAAAATATCTATTGATGTCAAATGGTGGAAAGTGCAAAAGAAAAACACAAAGCCATAGTGGCTGGCACTTTTAAATAACTGGTAGAGAAAGATCTCATAAAGAAGGTGGCACCTCTGCAGGTGGGGTCTGTGTTGATATCCGTGGCCCATATTACCTCCAGAGGCCATGAAGATGCCCATGGTCTGGACTGTCACCTGAGGTTATGTTGACATCCAATAGGCCAGCCCCCCCCCCCGCCCATGGGCCCTGGAAGAACTGGTCCTGCCCCTTGCCTGTCAAAGCAGCAGGAGAGCTGATCCCATGGAGTTGGCATGGGAAAGCTGCCCTGATGCCTAGAGAGCAACCACATAGAGAGAGCTCGGCCTGCCTCTTGCTGGGGTTTCGGGGAGTGTGTCCAGGTGGAGACCTGGGCTGACAAACCCAGCCACCACCCAAGCCCAAATCTAAAGCCTTGAGTTGGTTCACCCCAACATCTATCCAATCCTTGACCTGCTAGAGAATGCGAAGGAACTGGTCCTGTGGAATCATAGCTGCAGAATCTCCATGACTCTGGGCAATAGCAGGATATCCAAGAGGAGTCTCTGAGTGTCCAGTGTTGATATTATACCAGAAGCCAGAGGCCTTGAACCAGACCAGCAACTCATTACAATGAACATTTGCAAGTAAAGCTGTTTGGACAAAAGGATATACTGCGTGACACATTGGAGCTCCCAAGGCCTCTACAACAAATGAATATGTGATAGAGAGACTGGAAAGATGGAGAGATGAAGAGGATTTTTATTTTTATTTCTATTGTTTTATTTTCTTTTCAGGGAGAGGCTACAAGGGTGGAGCATAAACACGGAATGACTAAGAAATAAGTGGGACTGGGGGTGTGTGACGTGAAATTCCCAAAGAATCAGTAAAAAACTATTAAGAAGAAGAAAAAAAAAGAAGGCATCTGGTTGAAAACCTGAACATGACGCAGAACCACACCTTGCCAATCAAGACCTGATGCCTGAGACAGAGTTTAAGGCAGAGGAAATATCAAGGCAAAAACCTGAGGCAGAAAACCTGAGGCCAGACATGACTTGAGAGAGGTCACCAAAGGGAAGAGAAGTACATTAGATATAATTCCAGTAGAGGAATGTAGCCTGACCTGTTTTAATTTTATATTTTTTCTATCAGATAGAATAATCTACCTACCTATCTATCAATCTACCTCCCTCTGTATGTGGAGAGAGGGAGGGAGAGAGAGAGAGAGAGAGAGAGAGAGAGAGAGAGAGAGAGAGAGAGAGAGAGAGATACATGTGGTGGTAATGGGACCAGGTCTCTCGCTGAACATGGAATGGACCCAAGCTGGAAACCAACAAGCCCCAGCCATTATTTTGTCTTCCCATCTACCACACTAGCACAGGAGTTACAGGTGTACAGCATCCATGCACAACATTTCCCGTAGGTCCCAGGCATGTAATCATGAGTCCTCATGCTTATTCTGAAAGCATTCTTACCTGATGAACTGTTTCCCCAACTTCTGTATCATGATCTTTGAATTTTATTTCAGCAAAATCTAGAGCAACTAGGGGATGCTTTTTGAACAGAAAAATCCTATCAACTGATTTATGCTTAGTGGGGTCACTATTGAAAATACCCTGAAGGCACTGAAAAGATTTCTCAGCTGTTAAAAGCGCTGATTTCTCTTCAAGAGGGCCTGTGCTGTTGGGGTTGCACATAGGAAGCGATCTCCTGTGCCCATCTGTTGTAGGGTACTTCCCACTTTCTCTTCTAT
>NC_022022.1:30380006-30384892 GCF_000317375.1 Microtus ochrogaster | reverse complement strand
AAAAGAGGGCCTGGGTTTGGTTCCCAGAACCCACAAGACACCTCACAACCATCTGTAACCTCAGCTCAGTTTTAGGAGATCTGACTCTCTTTTCTGGCTTCCGTGGGCACCGCACGTAGGTGGCACATGGACACATGGGCAAAACACCCACCCTCATAAAATAACAATAAACAAAATATCAAAAACAGAGAAGACTTTCAGAGAGACAAAGACAGAAAGGGGAAGCAGACTGAAGGCATTCTAGTACAACAGAAAAGCACGCTACAAACTGAGCTACATCCTTGCCATCTTAGGCACCATTTCTCCCTCTCCTAAAGAGCACTGAGTTGTGATTGCTACCCCTGCTACTAAGGACAGATTTTGGAGGGCTAGTATAGATAGATCAATCCTTGGTCTTTTATACCTTGTAAGAAAACTGAGCTATAAGTTTTTAAAGCCGTCACTCTTCCCAACTCCCAAGCTCCATGGCATAAAAATCTGTGTGATCCAAAATGGGTTGAAATATTTTCTCACTTTACTATTAAACTTGAAGAAAATCATCCTCAATGTCGAGCTTTAGAGCTTCTGCTTCATAACAAATAAAGATATAAAATTTCTCCAAGCAAAAGTAATTTCAGTGTAAAACCCTACGGCATACATCATATGATGTAATGTAATGGTATAATAGTATAATATTGTATATGGTATATTAGCAGTAAGAGAAATAATACTCAAATTAACCAAGAAATGGTTTGGTAGCGCTAATGTTCAGGTCACTCTATGTAAATCTCAGAGACTCCTAAAGTCAATACTGTTTGTCACATATGAGTTTCACTAACTGTCTCACTACTCATTCTACACATCCATCAGTTTCTGGCCAATGTTTCAAATGAGAATAATAATAATAATTATATATATATATATATATATATATATATATATATATATATATATATATATATACATAAAAAAAAGGGGGGCTTAGTGGTTTCCTAGACAGCCATCCACCCGCCATCACTAGAAATGGCTTCTTCATCTTTTCCATAACTCACACATCACGTGATTACCTTCACATGTTTGGAGTTCTGGTGTACCTTGAGATTGATAAAAGGGATGAAGAATATTATTGCTCCCTTTGGTGACACCATCCCTATGTTTCGCTGATCCTTTGCCTCACTGATAAGTCACCTACCTAAAAAGGGACTCCTAATGAAATGGAGATTTAAATGCCACAGCCCTCATAGCTCAATGACAGGGAGATGTTAATTCATGATTCTTTTCTCTTTCGAACACCTGTAAACTCTTCCTTCTGTGCTTCCCTTGTAAGTCCTGAACATTTAGGTAGTCCTCATGAAAACACAACTACCTCAATACAGTGTCATTAAAACACACCAAATTCTGTGTTGGACCATTGTAAATATATCCTCCCGTATCTAAATAATGAATTTTATGAATGTGTTAATAAAGTGAAGAAATATCAGAGCACTGGAAGTAAGAAAGAAATTTAACAAGCCTAAGAGGGAAAAATAACCTTTGTCAAAATTTATAACATTAACTTGACGAAAATGTCTTTGGGAAGAGCATAGCATCCCACGCCAACAGCCACTCATCCTTCTTATGTGTCAGTTAACTGAACTGAACCCTTGTTAGCAGCTCTCAAAAAGCCCATAGCTGCGAGGTAGACGGAGGCTCAAAGCCCCACGGACAACTCTAATACCCTTTTCTGCACTAGCGTAGGTTAAGACCTATGAGTCATGAGAGCTCAGGTGGCAGGGAGGGGACACAAGGGACACTTCCTTTCAGAGACTATAATGTGAGCACACAATTCTTGGTGATTCTAAAACATTGTGAAGTTGTTTTTATTACTTCTGAAACTAAAAGTAAGCCTAGTATAATAAATAAAGATGTCACCCCAAAATACGTCATAGGGGCATTAGGATTACTTTGCATTAAAGTTCAAAAACAACAGATGGAAAGGGGGCACTCTAACCTTAATATTTTATCACTTGGGATGGGGACTTGAGGTAGAAAAGCATGTGTATGAACATATATTGTTAAAATACCTTTTTTCTTCCTTGGTCTCCTGATACATTGAATTTTGCACAACCGCCATATTTCTTTCTTCCTTGGTCTCCCGATACATTGAATTTTGCACAACCACCATATTTCATCAGTATGTAAGTATCTGGGTTAGAGAATTCTGAGAGTCTTCCATTTCTGTTGGAATCTATCTGTGCATGGAAAATCTGTGGTGTGTGTGTGTGTGTGTGTGTGTGTGTGTGTGTGTGTGTGTGTTTCTCAAGACAGTTTCATTCTCAGACCCAACCAGACATCCTAGGAGGATAAAAATTGAAAAGTTCTCCCTCCCCTGTAAGAATAAAGTCTCCAAAAATCAGAGACTAATAGTGTCTAATGTCAAAATTAACTTAAAAGAACCAAAGACAAGTAGCTGGGATCAGTTTGACACTCAGCTAGATGAGGATCAAGAACAAATTGCTGAGGGAAATTACTACTTCCAGCTCCGGATTTTGAAGAGCTGATAAAGAAAATGTTCTTATCAGTGGGGCTAGCGACATCTTGTTCTTCATTCTCATTGAAAGTATTGCCTTTGAAAATTATTCTTTTGTTTAATGCTATTTATATAACGCACATATGCTGAACTGGAAAGTTTCATTGCTGAAACAAAGAAAATTAAGCAGTACTTGTCCTTCTATAATCTCAGACAAAATCTTCAGAAGAGACGCGGCTGCATTGTCACCATTTAGAGCCAACTCAATAATTAAATGTCCTTCATTGCTACCTGGAGCCACGATGACATCCTAAACTGTTGCCAAGGGCCACTCCTGGCTCCATGGTCCTATGGCTGAGGAGGTCTGTGTTGATGTCTGTTGCCCATTCTAATGCAGGGGTTCCTGCAAACCATGCCTGTTGAAGTCTGAGAACCGTGCTGAGTAGGCCCCACCCTTTTCAAGTCCTGGAAGAGCTGGATGCCCCTGGTATGGGAAAGCTAACCCCACCCCTCACAAGTGAGCTGATCCCCCACCCACCCCCACCAGCCCCCCGCACTTGAGAAAGCTGGTCCCACTCCTCACCATGAGCACAGGAGAGCCCCTCACCTGAGGGAAGCGATCCCAGTGGCCCACACTGACCGACTCAGCTGCCACCCAGACCCACATCAGAGGCTTTGAGTTGGCCCACAACAACATCTACCCCAGAGGCCCTAACCTAACCAACAACTCCTTACACAACGAACATTTGCGAGTTTGAACAAAAGGGCTTACCAGGTGATATGTCACAGCTCCCAGTGCCACTAAGATGAATCTTGAAGGCATGATGGAGAGATGGGAAAGACAAAGGAGCAAAGTGCTTTTTGTTTGGCCAGTTTTGTTTTGCTTTTTTGTTGCTGTGTTTTGTATTGTGTGTTGTTTTTGTCTCTTAGCTAATATTTTATTTTTAAATTTTCTTTTTGGGGTGGATGCTACAAGGGTAAAGGGTTACTAGTGAGGGGCTGGGAAATGAGTTGGGGTGCATCATATAAAATTCCCAAAGAATCAATTTTTTAAAATTACACTCAAAAATGATAACAATCTGAAGGAATTTGGGTTTCATTGCATATGCCTATAATCCCAGCCCTGAGGAGGCCAAGGCAACTTCCTGGCCAGCCCAAAATATAACAAGATTAATAATAATATAGAAAGACCTAGAATTCATTGGTAGAGTGTTTGCCTGGCAAGTATAAGGCCCTGGGTTCAATCCCAGAATGGAAAAAAAAGGAAAAAAATTAAAATTTAAATACATAAAAAATAGCAATTATCAAAATAATAATTCCCTATTGGTCTGAATGGATGATATGAGAGTACTTTTAAATTATGAGTCAATCTGAATCTTGTATTGCCTCATCTGCAGATGAGGGGTAGGAGAATACATCCTTCTGACTTCTGAAGGACAATATGCTTCACACGACACTATAAGATTCCTAGTGACTGTGGGAAACTATGTCCCCTCAGGGCAGAATGGGTCTTCCCAGATTTGACTTCAGAACCTAAGGACAGGAGGAGCTTTAGTTAAATGAGTGGGTGCGTGGGAAGCAACTGAATGAAGACAGAGCTACTGTTGGTTATAGACTAGAGAAGACAGAGCTACTGCTGGTTATAGACTAGCGAAGACAGAGCTACTGTCAGCTGTATAGCAGCCCTGCTCGCCCCAAATGCCACATTTAACTTTATCATCCTTCGCTGAACAGTGGGATTTTCCCTACTCCAAAATTACTTGGGATCAATTAACTTAAGTTAATAACCCTTAAATTTTTCACTCAATACTTGAATTCCTCTTTATAATGACATTTTTGGCATGCTGGGAATTGAACCTCAGCCTTACACATTCTAGGCATGCATACAACCAATGAGCTATACCCCCCCCCCTTTTAAGTGCCTTGGAATGGCATAAATTTGTTATGTAGTCTAGGTAGACCTAAAACTTCTGGTCCTCATGCCTCAGCATCCTGAATAGCTGGGATAATCACATCCATTTTATAACAAACCACTTTGAATTTAGCATTACTCAGAATTTTCCTGTACTTCTTATGTGTTCTATCTATCTGTTTAGGTAGAAATAGATTGTTACACAACAGACAATTTTAACTGCATTTACTACAACTATGGAGGAGGGCATATTGACCCATGACTAAAATCTTAATATTTAGTAAGCTGAGACAGGAAGATCATCATCAATTTAACACAGCAAATTCTGGGCCACCCTGGTCTCCAGACTGAGAACCTGTGCCAGAAGAAAGAAAGAAAAAAAAAAGAAAGAGGAGGGAGGGAAGTACGTTAGGAGAAAGGGAGGGAAGGAAGGAAGGAAAGGGGGAGGAAGGAAGAAATAAAAGAAGGGAGGGAGGGAGGGAGGGA
>NC_022022.1:30365220-30379827 GCF_000317375.1 Microtus ochrogaster | reverse complement strand
AGGGAGGGAGGGAGGGAGTATGATTCTTCTCATCTCCCACAGCCAATGCAGTTTTCAAGGCGCAGGAACAAAAATGTGATGAAACCCTTCAGAAGGGTCGGGGGGAGGAGGGAGGATGGACTGGGGCTGATAGCGCTGTCTCTGCACTATAACCAAGTAACCACATAAACCAGAGTGTAAGGTGACCATTGACCTTTGTGACAGGCCTCATTATCCTAAAGAGCAGGGCAGCAGCAGGGGACAAGTCACCTCATCCAGTGAAGAGAAAATGTCCAGCTTTAATAGCCACCGTTTTCACAGCGTCCTCAGCCTTAGCACTCGGGGAGAAATAAACGGAGCATGAGGTGGAGGTCCAGGTGATTATTTGTAGTCGGCATGTTATTATCCAAGGGAGCGCGCAGGACTTTCATTTGAATAAGTTAAAATCCTCTGGAAATAAGGCTGTACCTTGATCAACCGTCAGTGAACCATTCCCTCTTCCTGTGCCAGTTCTAAAGAGCTGTTAGGGTCAAACCGCCTTTCCAGGCCAAGCGATTTCTCTTAAGGTTACACAGGACTGTACTTCATGCTGGAGAATGCGAGTTTAGGGGACCTAGGTTGTGGCGCTAAGGTGAATGGAGTGCCCGCTCCCAACGTAGGAATGTTAACCCTCCCAATCTTCATGGAAACATTGGGCAGTGACAGGAGAGCGGTAATGATTACACCTGTGGGGTGATTCATTGTTAATGAACTTCTACCTAACGCTCTCGTTTCCAACTTAGAAATGGAGGCAGAGGAAGAACAAAAAATTGCAGGAAGGATGCAAACTTATCAGTATAGAAGACAACACCATAAATTCTGGGATCAGACAGATGTTCACACTTTCTGTGAAACTGGGGATTCTATTTGACTCCTGGAAACCACAAGCCCATCACCCTTACTGGAGGAATAAGGATTTCTGCTTCATAGTATTAGTGTAAGGATTATGTGAGCTTATGTATGTAAAGTATTTCCCGATTACCTTGCCAAATAGTCAAGAAATATTGCTCCTTATTGCAATGCTAAAAATGTTGATCTCCATTCCTAGCCCACAAATAAGCACTGTTAATGTTTGAATATATAGTTTTTTATCTTGTTTCCATATTAATCATTTCATGTATTTTATGCCACAAGGGAATGGCAACATGGTTCATGTCTGTGGCTTAATTTCCTAAAGAGTTTCAAAGTATATTATGAACAGATTTCCCTGTCCACAAATCAAAATCCACAGTAACTCAGGATGGACCTACAACCAATTTTATGTCTGCAATAATATATTAATTTCTAATATACTAATTAGTAATTTCTATTACTGATAACACTACAATTAAGCAGTTAAGATGTGCACAGATTTTCACACGAACAATGACTAACCTTGCTCTTAAACACTCTGGTACAATCCTCACCAGGTTAAATTCTTAGAAATTAAATTACTGGATCAAACAAAGTGTGAATGTGCTCTTTTTTTTTAGCTTTCTTGACATATTTTGACAAATTCCTTTCTGGAAAAGACTCCTGCAGAGAATTTTTGAGTTTCTTTTTTACTAAAACTTTATCCACACTGGGAGTTGTAATTTCACCTGCGAACAGAAAAACATCACTGAACACCTAACAGCGAGAAGCTGGCCCTTTGCTCTCACTGTGAAACAAAACACCTGAAAGCCGTGTCTCCGTATCTGCGTGTTTCCTGAACTTTTTCTTTGACTCTTTATCTTTTGTTTGTTTGCTTTGTCCTGTTCTGTTTTGCTTGTTTTTATTTTATCTCATTTTGTTTTAGATTTTTTTTTTTTTTTTGCGTGTATCCTAATGAGAGAAAGAAAGAAACCGTGGGCATTTGGGTGGAGGAGAAACTGGGGAAAATCTGGGAGGAATTAGGAAACAGAAAGCCATGATCAGAATATATTGTAGTTTAAAAAAAATATTTTTTAATAAAAAAATACAAATAAAGAAATAACCTAATTGCTGCTTTCCTGATGAAGTTTATTCCAGAACAGAGTTCCACAACTATGACCAGCTAAATAACATTTGTTAGAGACCTTCACTTTGGGCTAAGCAATTTTACTGGGCCCAATATGACAATCAAGTGTGGAGATATTCATGAGAAATGAAGCCAATTAACTTAGGAGTGTATTTGTGCAACTGATAGATAGGACTCTGTTGGGTGCCACCGTGGAATGTTAGCCTGTCTCCACCTCACCTCCCTTTTCTCTCCAGAAATGCTGGCACTGGTACTCCCGCCACGAGGGAAGAGCGCCACTGAGGAGCACCAATACAAAGTCAAGACCAACCTGGGCCACAGTGAATTTTAGACCAGTGGGACAAGATCTGCCTCAAAGAAATAAAGGAATTTTAAAACCAAATAGAAGGTCCTAGAACAGGCCAGCGCTACATACCAAAGATGACTGAGTGTCCATACTAGCCGCGAGAGGAAGAAAGAGCTCTGCCAAACAAAGGAAGACCTGTTGGTACCCAGAACTAAACACTCAGTCCTGAAGACATGCATACAGGGACCATTGTACAGACTGACTAGGTTGTCTGTGAGAATATATGTATATCCTTATACATATATGCATGCAATAACAATTGATGAAATAAGAGGCCATAAATTTGCATTAGAACAAGGAAGGATTCATGGGAGGGCCTGAGGGACGAAAAGGGGAAGGAGAAATGTTGTAATTATGATCTCAACAGTTTTCTAAAAGTTTTTAAAAATTAGAATACAAAGGAAGAGACACACAGAAACAGCCTAACTGGCAGCAATCAGTGTGCCTGCTACAAGGCATTGGTCCCTTTGATGCAGTGGGACCGGTTGGCAGTTTGTGACTGGCTCAAGCTTTACTGCTGGCTGTAATTGGCTGAGGCCAGGCAATTGGATTTCAGTTGCTTGGTTACAGATGGACACTACACAGTCAGGGTTTTTCCTACATCGATCCAGCATGCCGTTCAATGTTTGGAAACGGTTTCAAGCCAAACTTTATCAGCCAATAACAGAGAGAGTTTGAGGCGAAACTTCTTTCAGCTTAATAGCAATTTTGTCTTTTGACAGGCCCATGAATCAAAACCCCGCCCGCTGTGCATGCACAGCTCACAAGTCAAGGCTGTTTGTGCAGATGAGCATTGCTAATCAATTTCTTATGGGGAACATTAACTTGAATCCCAATTAAGCAAAATGCTATTTTTCAAAAGGAGAACTCAATTCTTCTCGTTAGCCAACCTGCATTATAAAAGCTTAGACACGGTGGTGATTATAATTATTATTTTATTTTTAATTCTGGGAATTTGTCTTCTCTAAGCATGGATATCATAGACTCAGTCTTACAAGTTGGCCCAGAGAGCATAAAACATGTGTTGCCTACTTCTTTCCAGAAATGTTGCCAGATCCTCTTTATGAGTATACCTTAAAAATATGAAGAATGAGGGGCTATTTGATGACTCGGGTTAAGAGGGAACGTATTGATCTTGCAGAGCACCCGTGATGGCTGGGTCACAACCACCAATTATCTCAGCTGCAAGGGAGTCCTCTGGCCTCTGCAGGTACCTGAGCTCATGTGCATACACATGTGCACATGCTCACATATACACACATAATTAAATAAAGAAAATATGAAAAACGCTTAACAACTTAAGAGTACTTCACTTGGTATCTTAAAATGACAAATTTAATAAAGATATTCCTAGGTTCTAGTTATCAGTATTTTTTTTAATTGTAGAGATATTTTTATTCATAATTAACCTGTAGAAACAATTGAATGTATTTCAAATTCTAGTGTATATATTAATAATAAATTTAGATGTTTTGGAATATTTTTTGATTGGCAGATTTAATGTGTATTATATATTGTTAAAATATGCTAAGTACCGGTAAAATTACATTTTTTTCACATTTATATATCAAAGGTATACTGTATTTTATGTTTGTCAATTTTCTACATAATATAATCTACAAAACAACCTCACATCATTTTGAATCTTCTTACTCCTGTCATGGAAACTATATTAAATAATCACTTTTGAGACATGAATTAAGCACATCCCAAACTCCACAAGCAGGAGAAATATATCCAGGAGTCAGATCTCTTCATTTGTTGGAACCACCATTTTCATCTTTTCGGATTTCCAGGATTAAACTTTTGAAGGCTGAGTTTCAGCTACTGGAGGTTTTCTGTCCGTCATATGCCTAGATCACTTCTGAAGGGACTGTCACCACTTTCTATGTCAGTCACCCAGGTTGTTACCACTAAGTCCCTCATTTAGCATAATATCAGTATTTTTCAAACCTTGAGTTCTTTTTTATTTTTTAAGTGGAACTCTTGGGGAAACTGAGGGCCAGACCTGGCAGCCACCTGCTCACAGGTGTAGCATTTTGATGGCCTCCTCTTTGAAGCTGGGTTCCAAATGAATCTTTATGTTGATAATTAGTCCTACCATAAAAAACACACACACAAGAATGGCACGAGCTGCTTCCTGACAGACCCTGGTGCATCCTCCCCAGAGTCCTCTTACATATCTTCACCCAGTTGTACCAACTGGAGAGTTTACTACAGACCCCTCTCCCCCACCAAGCCCACTTGCCTTCAAATAAACCTAGCCCAGTTCTTAAAAGGTCATCACTCCAATTCGTGAAACACAACTCTCAACCAGTTCAAACAAATCTAAATTGGTATTGGCTATCTTCTCTTAGAAATTAATCCTCATTTATGCAAATGATTTCACACTTGAAACTGTTATGCACATGTTCTCACAACAAGGGGGAAATCATTTTGTTTTGTTTTTTGTTTGTTTGTTTGTTTTTTTGGTTTTTCGAGACAAGGTTTCTCTGTGGTTTTGGAGCCTGTCCTGGAACTAGCTCTTGTAGACCAGGCTGGTCTTGAACTCACAGAAATCCGCCTGCCTCTGCCTCCCGAGTGCTGGGATTAAAGGCGAGCGCCACCACCGCCCGGCTTTGTTTTGTTTTTTAAGACCACGCAAGAATAGACAGAAAACAGAGGCCTAACCTTGGGTTTAGAGCCTACAAGAAGGCTATCCCTTTGTCCAAACACAAAGGCAATGAAGTGGTTCAGAGTGCAGAAATCAACACAGGAATGAGGACTGAGTTGTTCTGTCATTAACTAACTGTGGCTTCCTTGATGACCGTGGATTTGCAGAAAGTTTAGCATAATTGCCTCTCCTTCTCCGTGGAGCTTACTGAGAGGCGTGCGGACACATCCTCGTACCCACAGCTCGTCTGCCCTCAGGTCCAGTTTGGTACTGAAGTTCAAGTGAGCAAGAAAACAGTCTGTACTTTACTGAGCATGTGCAATTAAAACTCAACAACAAGATAATATATCAATTTCATAACAGGAGCTCTGGGCACAGGAACTGGAATTTCTATAAATAGCTTTGTCAAAATCATCCTCTAAAATGGATAAGTTAAGACAATGAGAACGCAGTCAATATTATTATTGTCATTATAAGTGTCTAAGGCTGTAACTCAACGGCAAAGCATTTGCCTAATTAAATGAGGCCTTGGATTCTGGCCCCAGCACTGAAAGTAGATAGACAGAGAAACTGATGATGAGACAGATACAGATGGAGAGATAGGTGGGTAATTGTGACGCCAGCACTAGCTGCTGTCCAGGTCCTTCATTTGCAGGGCCAACAAGCCCGGATGACTTCTACCGGTACCAACGAGCACTCATTACAAACCAGGCCCAGTTTAAAGAACCATGGAGATGTTAGCTGCTTCAAGTCAGCGGTCCCCGAGGAAAACACCATTCCTCCCTGCATTTTGCAGGTGTGTTTTGGCCAATCGTATGGCTCACAGCTGATTCTCAGGGACCTGAAATTTGAGCTCGAGTCTTTCAGCCCCAAAGCAATGGATTTACATTCTGCTGCCTCCTAAACATAGATGATGACAGCAGATTCCCAGGAGGGCTCCAAAAGGATGGGTGTCCATCTCAACTGTCACTGCAAAGCAAGTAAGATTGTTTATAAAGCAACAGGGCTGTAAGGCTGGGGAGGTGGGTCAGAGAGTAAGGCCTCATGCACGAAAATGGGGACCTGAGTTTAATCCACAGAACCCAAGCAGGAAGGGTGGACACAGCAGAGCACTCCTGAAACCCCACTGCTGGAGAGGGAGAGCTGGAAGGAGGCCGTAGCTTACAGACCAGCTGGTCTTCAGTGGACTCGGCTTTACTTAAAGGCCAGAAACAAATTTGATGATGACAGAAGAAACTATCATCAACAACTGGCTTCCACATGCATCTACACACACATGCCTGCACACACTCACATGTGTGTGCACACATTCATAAACTATCGAGTACTTCTATGGGTGAGTTTGCTTCCTCTTGTCTTTAAAATCTATTGGGATAAAAACTAGGAAAACTCAGCTTCATCTCTACCTCGATACACTGAATTAGTAGACAACACAGAAATGGTCTTACTCTCTGGCTCGGGTGAACCTGATTACTCCAAATAAATAGAGAAAGGAAGTAGGGGCCCAGGGGTTCTCAATTCCTCAAACGGTGACACAGATCCACACTGTGAGTACTGGGGATAAACGGTGGACACAGCAAGAGCTCAGCAACTGAGCCACCGCAGCCACCATAGCCGCAGATGAGCCTTGATAAGAAAGTTCCAAATGAGCAAGAGGAAAAGTACTACATGGTCTAATAATACTTGGAGAAGCTGAGTCAAAAGACTTACACAGGAGAGATGGCGCAGAGACCGAGAGCACTTCCTGTTCTTGCAGAAGACCCAGGTTCAGTTCCCAGCACCCACATAGTGGTTCACGACCATCCATAACTGCAGCTCCAGGGGGTACGACACCTTCCTCTGACCTCTGTAAGTAGCAGGCATTCACATGGTACATATACAGCGCCCATGCAAACAGAACACTCACACATATAAAATAAAACCATAAATCTAACAAAATGTTTCTAAGACTTTCACAGGTCGTTTTACTGCAGGAGTCTGGCGTACTGCTGGGAATCTTGAAGCCAAGACAGCAACGTGACTGTTTGAATACAGCATTCTTTGTTCTTAGCTAGGAGCTGTTACCATGTGCCGCTTGCCCATTTTCCTGGCCCGTCGTTGGAATGAGTTTATCTTTCCTCATCCTCTGGAGCGAGACTGATGGGAAGACGTTGTTGTTTGGCGTGTGTTCGGCGCTCGCTCACACACACTTCTGAGGATCAGGCACCAACAGACCTGGGATGCCTTATTAGGTAGGAGTGCAGCAAATGAAAACACCCTGGCCCATTTTCAAGGGGGAAAAAAGGCCTTAAGTAGGCTTAGGTTTATATGCTACAGATAAGTGGGCGGCACTGGGCCCCTGCTAGCCAGCTCCTGCTTATGGGACCCTCCTGGCTACTCTCACTCAAACCAGGTGTTAGCTCAGTGTGGAAAATTACAAAATAGCTTGCAGACCTTACTAAACGTGTGCCTCTGAAAAGTCCCTTGGCAATCAGGATGCGTTAAGTCAGTCTGTAAAGCAAAGTGTTTGTTAACCATGGAAACCATGGATAGAGAGAGAGGAGACAAAGAGAGATGTAAATGGGGAAAGGAATAGAAGGACACCCTATGAAAAAATAGCAATTCCTGAACATGCAGGAATATCAGTTGCCACATAATATTCAGTCAGTGAAGAGGGCTGTAGGGAATAGTAGTCACTGTTACTGCCGTGGGTACCCCTGCCAATCAACCCGATCTTGCAAGATTATCATTCAGTCTAGCTTCCATGTCATTTTCATTCTTTGGATTTCGTTGGGGCCCTTTCTTTCCTTGCAGAGGCAATGGGCTCTGTCAGTGGGACCTGCTGTGCTGGAGTTCACGCGTGAGCTGAACTGAGAACGGAGGACACGTGGATATTTGTTTTTACGTGCCTGCTATGATAGGAAGACATACACAGACCTGTGCATCAAAGATTCAAAGGAATTTCAGGATCCAGAGCAGGCTCCTGGTCAACTGGGCTTTATTTAAATAAAATTAGTCAAGCAGGGTCAGCAGGCAAAGGCACGTGGCGCACGAGAAGGGCCACCTGAGACGGGGAACTCACAATGAGAGGCAAGGAATGGCCACTAGAAAGTTGTTCTCTGATTGCTTTCAGTGGCACACTCATCCCCCACCACACACAAATGATGATGGTGATGAAAATCAAATTAAATAATAATAATAATAATAGTAAACAAACTAAAACAAGCAAAACCATTCAAATGAGATATTTTAACATCTAATTCCTACCTATCACCGCTTCCCTGGAGCTGACTTTCCTCATCTAAATTATAATGGTATTATTTGTTCCACATAGTTTGTAGAGTTAAAATGGTTATGGAATTATGTAAATTCTTAAGAGAAGTTTCAGTGAACATAAAGTTCTAAGGAAATATTAGAATCATGTTTTGGGATACATTAAATTGTATCTCTCCCAGTAAAGGCAATCTAAGAAAGAGAAAAAAAAAAACTCTGCAGCATTTTTGAGATAACTCATGTATACCTGAAAAACACCATAACTACAAAGAAATTGGAAATACCAAACAAAAACTAAAATCAAAGCATCCTCGGTTGGGCAAACTGGAAATGACACATTATTTAATAAGTGCCTCTGAATCCAAGCAGAAATCTCAATAATCTCGCATATTACTTGCTAATAAGCATCAGAGCTTTAAATGAAAATGTCATCGGGTGCTTCAATAATATCCTACTAAACAGGAGTGCAGATCTAAGACAACTGTGAAGCCGTAAAACGAGCATCAAATGCCAAGCATAGGGATGTATTCCTGCCCTTCCAGTACTTGAGAGGTCGAGGCAGGAGAATCCAAAGTTCAAGGCTAGCCTGGACTGCACTGTACGACTCTAAAATATAGATAATTAGAATAAATAAAACTGTTTGCAATTGGCAATTATTTCATGGTCTTGTAACCAAGAAATACAAACCATTCATGGTCCCTAGGTGTTATTTAGAGGATTCTGGAATATTAAATAATATAAGTCAAGGTACTCAAAACATGGTCATATCTGCCACTTATCAGGTCTGTTTCATGCAGTCACATTTAGTTCTGTGAGATGGAAATTATTATCCTTATTTTATAGAAAGGGAAACTGGCAGACTAAGCCTGTGACCTGCTTCTCACAGCTCCTAGTCGTCAGAGGTAGGATTAAAGACCTGGTCTCTTCAGTTCCAAAAGCGCTTTACCCACACAATATACCTGCTGCTTTTCTAAAGAAATAAATGGTTATTTCTAAATAAATATTCCAAAAATTATAAAACTAACAACAAATGTAAAGAAATGGCCTAGAAAAGAGGGACCCAGGAGACCAGAGCAAAGGTTGTGTTAAGCCTCCCACAGGAGAATCTGGACAAGCACCCACTTCCGGGAGGCGGGCGTAACATGCTGTCATTTTCCCAGGGTGGGCCAAGACAAAAGATCATAAACCAAGAACTAGGGGGAAAAAACCTAGTGTTTTTATATCATACCCAGAAGAAATAAACAGCTTCCAGAATCGGAGAGCAATCTGCTTGAACACAGACCGGCATACACTAATTGCTCTTAATGCTTCTCTCAGGGGCCTAACAGCAAACTCTTTCCCGGTGCATCTTGCACGTGACGGAAGCTTAAATAGCTTTCATCTTACCAGCCGCAGGAATCCCATTTAACAGTGACCGTGTCTTTAACGTTTCAAAACGTTTGAGTACAGGTGATCTGAACTGTGAAACCCACAAGGTGAGACCAGGTGGACTATTCGTTTCTGTGCTGGGTGGTCTGATCCCGATCCTTTTGGCTACACCAGCTCATGGTGGCCTAGCTGCCAGCTGTGAATCAAGCCCTCAGCCATAGAAAGGAAACACATCAAATAACTGGATTAGAGTTTCCAATTCCTGTGTTCACAGCGTACATTGGGGCTAGGCAATATCAACGACTCTCACGGACCTCAATTACCTCACCCTGGCCTAAAAATCCATTGACTGGAAGCAAATATTTATAGCAAAAGTAAAAGGTGAAAGTAAAAAAGGGGGGAAGGAAAATTTCCAATGACATAAAATTAATGTTTAAAACTAACATAACTGAAAATTAAGCAAATTTTTAGTTAAGAAAATATGCTATAGTTTCCCAAGAGACATTTTGATGATTATACATATATAGGAATTGTTTTTAAAGGAAACCATGTTTAGAGGAAGTAGCACCTAGTACATAGCAGTTATAAGAAATAGTGAATGAACAAAGTAATATAACGTAATGTAAAGTAGTAAAAGCACTTCTTGGCTAATACCTACAGACTGATTGACAATAGGTCAATACTATAGCATTATGAAATTTTCCTCACTCTACATTATCTATTTTTACACCTGATCTTGAAATAGGGGCTGCAATTCTGTGTTTTAAAACTAGGTTGAAGGATGATCTAGTTCCTTGGCGCCCGCTGAGCCCTTTTCAGAAATCATTTTTACCTCTACGCATTCTGTACAGGTGTGTCACAAGGCATTAATTTCAGCTTTGAGAAACATTTGGGAAAGACACTTTCCAGTCTTAATTCCCCAACAGACAAACACCGTCTTTAAAATGCTTGGCTCTGAGCATCCGTCCACCACCATTTCTTCAATGAATGAATAAATAAGAACCCAGTCCTGGTTAAAAACACCGAAGGATTTTCCAGTCGCTTCCTTAAATCTGTGCCAATCAACACAGGTAGAAGCAAGGTAGCCACTTAAGAATTCATCTAAAAATCAGGATTACGTGACTTATATAAGGATACAGAATTATTCTCCTCCTCAAAGTCTGCACCTATTCCCAAACTCAAATCAAATGTATCTCGGGAAAGAACAGGGACCTGCTGTGGAACAATCTTTGTACACTGTAAATGTCTATTACCCTCATTGGTTAATAAAGAGCTGACTGACCGATGCCAGGCAGGAAGAGATTGGGTGGGAGAGCCAGACTAGGAGGATGCTGGGAAGAAGAAGGGTGGAGTCTGGGGAGTCTTGAGTAGATACAGAGAGAAGCAAGATGAATGTGCTGTGCTGAGAGAAGATACCACAACATGGCAGAAGGTAGATAGGAAAGATGGGTTAATTTAAGTTGTAAGAGCTATTTAGCAACAAGCATAAGCTATTGACTAAATGTTTATAACTAATATTACATTTCTGTGTGGTTATTTGGGAGCTGGCAACCAACTAAAGCGAATTCCACCTACAGGGAGGATCTTCTTTATTCTCTTAAATAGACAAATCCCCAGCATACTCTGACATGCCCCAGGGGTCACAATCACCCCACATACTTACTTCTCATTCACCACTTGCAGCGTATCACAAAGATGTAGAAGTAAAATGTCATAAAGATTGAAGTTACTAACCGAAGTGATAAACAAAAGGGAGGATAGTTGGGAAGGTGTGAAGTATGTCACATTTTCCTAAAACTTTCACATTTATAAATTAAAAGCTTTTTCTTTTTCCCCTAATCATATCTATTAACATTTATAACATAGGCCAATTGGAAAACTGAAAGTCTTAAAAAAAAAAAAAGTGGAAAACTGAAATCAAAATCCCGACTGGTATTTTATCATTTGTGATCATCTGAAAGAGAATGGACCCTATTGGCTCTTAGGTTTGAATATTTGGTCCCCAGTTGGAGAAACTGTTTGGGAAGGATTAGGAGGTATGGACTTGTTGGAAGAAGAATGACACTGGGAGTTGGATTTAAGGTATCAAAAGGTTTGGGAGATTTTCCCACTGTTCACTCTACCTCCTGCTTGTAGCTTTAGATGTGAGCTCTTAACTATTCCAGCCACCACACCTCCACTCATGGACTCCAACCCCCTGGAACTGTAAGCCCATTCAAATACTTTGTTTTATAAGTTGTCTTGGTCATGTGTTTTATCACAGCAATAGAAAATTAATACATCATTTAAAGCACTTATACACATACTCATTGAAAAAACAGCAACATTTAAAAGTCATCAACTTAAAATAATCATAATCCTACATAAATATCTCCTCCTAACAGGAAAAAAAATCATCTTTCATGCATAGGTAGCATGGTCAGACCTATGACAGTAATAACCCAGTTGGTATCCCTGGTACCAACTTCTGCCTTAGTAGGGTTTCTATTGTTGCAAAGAGACACCATGACCATAGCAACTCTTATAAAGGAAAACATTTTGTGGGGTGGCTTACAGTTTCAGAGGTTCAGTCCACTATCATCATGGTGGGACATAACAGCATGCAAGCAGACCGTGCTGGAGAAGGAGCTGCGGGTTTTACATCTTGATCTGCAAGCAACAGGAAGTGCTCTGAGACACTGGGTATGGCTTGAGCATATATGAGGCCTCAAAGTCAACCTCCACTGCGACACACTTTCTCCAAGGCCTTACATAGTCCAACAGAGCCATACCTCCTAATAGTGTCACTCCTTATGAGCTTATGGGGAACAATTACATTCAAAATATCTACAGTAATTTTTTAGTGGTTTACTCATGCAAATTAATCAAAGTCAGCAAAACTGACTACTCCAGACCAAGGGGACAGAGACAGGGTTAGAGAAGCTGAGGAGAAGCCTGAGCTGCTGGTTCAGGAATTCTTCCTTAGATGAGTCAACTACAGAAACTGAGTACGTATAGAAACCAAGAGCACGCATCAGTAAATCCCACCGCAATCTGGTATCATTGCACATATGTCTATTGCTACCTAATATGAAACAGAGTTCAGATTCTCTCTCTTTATTCTAAATTTTATTTCATTTTTCTGTTAATTCTTGTGCATTCTGTTACAAAGTACCAACCTGTGACAAACTGGAAATAACACCCACAGACAAGGCTCTCACCATAGACAGAATAAACAGCTCTGCTCTGGAGAAAACTTTCTTGTTTTTTTGATTAAGGCATAATCATACCTATCTGTGGGTACAGTCTGATGCCTCAATATATGTACACAGTGTACAATGATCAGATCAGATAGGTGCCAAGCTATCACCTCAGACATTTGACATTTCTTGGGGTTGAGACAATGAAAACCCTCTGTATTAGCTCTGTTTAATAGTCAGTTCATTTTTGTCAATTATAGTCACTATCTTACTGTGATGTCCAAAATAATAATTTACTCCTCCTAGCTCTGTGAACTTCACAAACCTTAACCACCTTCTCCTCCCACTTACAATGCCCAACTCCCAGCCTTTACTTCCTCCTCTTGTGAGATTAAATTTTTAGCTTCCGTATGTGAGTGAGAACATGTATTTGTCTTCTATGTCTAACTTGTTCCACCAATATAATGTCCACATTGCTACAAATGACAGGACCATACCTTTTGCAGTAGAACACTGTGCCATTGTATAAATATGTCATATTTTCTTTATCCATTCGTATGTCAGGGGACACATCAGTTCTCTGACTATTGTGAAGAGTGGTGACTCTAGATACATGTGCAGATTTTTCTTGGAAACACTGATTTCATAGCCTTTTCAAAACTAATAGTAGACTTCTTGGTCCTTTGGACGAGAAGTCTTCTTGAGCCATAAGGAGTCAAAAGAGTCAGTGGGAAGGCAGACAAGCAAAATCAATAACTAACCTCATTGTCCATTATTACACCAATCTTGTTGATGCTCCTTTGTTAAAATGAATTTTGGACAACTTAAACTTCTGTAGAAACAAAAAGAAAGAATTGTGAAGAATAGATGTCCATTCATCATAATTGACTAAGATCTTTTGGGTCATGCTCCCTGTGTCATTTATTGACATCCTGCCACCCAGCTTTCGATTGATATCTCAACACAAGCTCTGCCACAATGGACAGAAGATATTTAATCAACAGTTCTTTCCAGGAAGCGGGCACCACAGTGAGCTCTCCGGGCCGGGACTGACATTGCCAGGTGTTTCATGAGGAAGGAGCTCCCCTGCTGTGTGTTGCTATGGGGGTGGGAGGACTCCTGTTATGCTCTACACAGATGTTTCCTGAAATGCATGCAGTCCCTCTCTGGCTTCTCAGCAGCAGCCTGGCCTAGCACTCAAAACAGGACCCATTTCATTGGGTTGCTGTTGGCACTGATTTTTGAGGAGCATATTTGGAGCAAATAAAATTCAATTTTGGTTTGACTTCTTATTGGCCTTTGAGACCTGCTTTGGAAATAGGATTGTCTAGGCCTTCTGGTTGAAACTTGGAATGACATGAGCATTGTTCTGACCCTGGGGAATGTAAAATCATACAACTTTAAGTTGTAAACAGAGTCTCAAACCAAATAGATGAAATTGAGATTTTTGTGTGCAGACCACTTTATTACCCATAATTTATTTTATTTACTTATTCTAATAAAATATTTTCAAATTGTTTTCTGCAAAAAGTATATAACAGATAACATTTTACACCTAACTTTCCTTATGCAACATGTCTAGAAATAACCAGCACACAGATAAAAGAAAACACGTGATTTTAAAAATTCATTGCTAATTTCTTCTGATAGCATTTAATTTCATAGTTGTGGATATGAATCTACTCATCATGGTTTTTTTAATGCATAACTAATTTTTTGAAGTTTCGTTAAACTTTACACTATCTATTAAAGACAAAAATTTTTTTTACTCTTTAGATCTCAGTGTCTCACAATTGTTTTTTATTTATTTATT
>NC_022022.1:30355607-30365120 GCF_000317375.1 Microtus ochrogaster | reverse complement strand
GAAGAGCAATCAGGGTTCCCTGCCCTGTGGGAAGTCCAAGGACCACCCACCTCCATCCAGGTTAAAGACAAAATTTTTAAGGTAAGTTGAATACCACTCATAACAGACTAAGGGAGAAAAATGATGAGGAAAATGTGTGTGAATGACACTGGCTCTAACTGTCAATCTCCTGCCGTGCAGGGGGAGGGGCATTTAGGGAAGGCACTCTTCCCCTTCCCTGAGGGTCTCATGGCGTTGAGGGCTACTGGGGAAGGCAAGAGACTTTCATCAGTGGTGTAGCTGTCAGTAAGATGCCTCTGCTCCTATAACCAGGCCCTCACTCTTACTCCTGAAGGCAGCACTAATTAAAGTCATTGGGTCACCAAAAGATAAGGTGTGGAAGGAGAGGAAGAGCGAGTTGGAAAATGAAGGAACTGGAGCTAGCAGCAGTGAGAGAGAGCAATGGGAGTGTGATCAGAGTGCATTCAGTGTGTGTGTGTGTGTGTGTGTGTGTGTGTGTGCATGCGAATCTCAAGATACATTACGTGTGTTTCAAAATGCTTGTGTGTGTGTGGAAATAAAAAAATACATTGTGTATGCAAAAATGCCAGAATATATTATACCTGTGAAGATGGCAAAAATACGTTAGTGTGTGGGGTGGGAAAAGGCAAAAAAAAAAAAAATCTGTATGTGAAAATAGCAAGATACATTATGTGTATTGTGAAAAGGTCAAAATACACTGAGCATGTGTGTGAAAAAAGCAAAATAAAACCCATTCTTCTACATAATTAATGCATGCTAATATGATGGAGGAAGGTCATTGGTTAAAAAATAAAGAAACTGCCTTGGCCCATTTTATTGGTTAGAACATAGGTGGGTGGCGTAAACAGAACAGAATGCTGGGAGGAAGAGGAAGTGAGCTCAGAGAGGCCATGCTCCCCTCTCTGTGGCAGAGGCAATGAACTCCAACCCAGGATGGACGTAGGCTAGAATCTTCCCGGTAAGCGCACCTTGGGGTGCTACACATATTATTAGAAATGGGCTAGTCCAAGTGCGAGAGTTAGCCGAGAAGAGGCTAGATATAATGGGCCAAGCAGTGTTTAAAAGAATACAGTTTGTATGTTGTTATTTCGGCTAAAGCCAGCCAGTGGCGGGAGCTGGGTGGTAGAATGTAGCCCTGCAGCTCCTACTACACTAATAAAAACAAATAAAACTATCATAGTGGTCATTGGCTAGAGACAGGAAAGGCGTGTACTGCATAAACATGAATGCCTGAGGTGAGATCCACAGGAAATGCCTCTAATCTCAGAGGTGTGGAGACAAGAGGCTCTCTGAGGCCTGCTAGCCTGATAATCTAGCTGACTTAGTAAACTCTAGGTTTAGTGAGAGACTCTTTCTTTAAAATAGTGGGATTGGAGAGGATTGAGAAAAACTTTGAACATTAATTTCTGGCTCATATACACACACACTCAGAACCAACCAAATAGGTACAAACCTGTTCAGACAAGAAGGATGGCCAAAATGCATAGTCATTCTGTGCTTCTCTTAGTGACAAAATCTTGAACCCCACCCCCCCATAGGAGTGCATCCAGCTGAATGCAGCATTGCCTAGCTAAAGGCTGGTCTATACACGTGTCTCATTCTTGTCAGTGGATAGAAACAGATGCTGTTGGTTATTACATCTAACAAATATTGCTTAAAAAAGCTAAAGTAAAAGCCGAGCATGAACTGTTTGTCTTTCTATCCAGTCTTTGTTCCTGCTATGCGGAGTTTAGAGTTCAAAGTCAGATCGCTAGAAACCATCTTGATATTTAAAGCCCCTTGGAAGTGGGAACCACAGACCCAACACAGCACAGAAGGCAAAGGGAAGGAGTCTGGGTTTCTAAGGCTGTTGTGCCAGCCCCATGTTGCAGCTCACATCTCTTCTATGAAAATGGGAGAGAACTTCCTACCCTTAAACCCTAGTTCCGATACAAGATGAAATCCTCCACACCATGATACTATCATTTTCTTACCTCGAAGAACCACCTTCAGGTTGCCATGTCATTGCCGACTCCTGCAGGATGCCATCTATCTGGAAAGTTCTGAAGCGGTGGGAGGGGAGTCACCTTCTAATTAACAGAACATTATTTGGAGTTTCTGGTTTAGCCAGTTTTTTTCACTGACTTTAAATTTATGGGTAGAATCTCTGGTTCTGGAACCGTGGAGGAGTTTTTAATTAGGAAGTCACGTGGTCATGAGAAATGTTTTGTTCATCCCTAATGCAGAAAGGAAAGTGACAGAAAAGCAACCAAGTACAGGGACTGCAACCCGTGCTGTACAAGGCAAAGTATCCATTAAGAATGATCTGTTATCCCAGCAATTGGGAGGCAGAGGCAGGCAGATCTCTGTGACTTCGAGGCCAGCCTGGTCTACAGAGCTAGTTCCAGGTCAGGTAGAAATCCTGTCTCGAAAACCAAAAAAGCAGAAGGAGGAGGAGGAGGAGGAGGAGGAAGAAGAAGAGGAGGAGGAGAATCTGTGGTGATGAAAGCCAAGAGGATCCACTTGAGAGCCTCTTGTACTTCAACAGATCTTAAGAAATAGTCTGAAAATCATGGGAGCCTCCTGATAAAATCAAAGAGATCTAAAGGAAGATAATGTCAAGCAGTACAAGGCAAGACAGGTATTTAAATGTGGTAAATCAGAAATACTCAACAGGGGCCGGGCAGTGGTGGCGCACGCCTTTAATCCCAGCACTCGGGAGGCAGAGGCAGGTGGATCTCTGTGAGTTCGAGACCAGCCTGGTCTACAGAGCTAGTTCCCGGACAGGCTCCAAAGCCACAGAGAAACCCTGTCTCAAAAAACAAAAAAAACAAAAAAAAAAAAATACTCAACAGGGTCTAGGGTCTCCCTGCACATCTAGGAATCAGTATGACCCTATGTAGCCTACAGAGGCTTCCAACTCTGAGTTCAAAAGCTGGCTACATCCTACTGCTGCTGCAGCAAGAAGCCAGGGCAGAAGAGGAACTGGAAGCTAAGAAGACATCAGTTATCCGCAGTAGGACTGAGCTAAAGCACAGTTGCATGTAACCTATATTGGTAGGGAAAAAAAAAAAAACTACTTGCATTAAAACGGTTCAGATAAATATTAGAAGGGGAAGGTGACTCTGGAAACTTCTGATGGCCTGTCATTAATGTTAGGTATTGTTAATCAGGTAAAAAGCAAAGAACAGATATTTCACAGGGGCTGCTTAAGACTACTCAAACTTGTTTGCACCTTATTCACAACTGGACATGGGCAACTATGTCCTTTGCCACATGAACTTGCTGTTCCAGCCACTGTAATGGGAAACCACACCCTGAAACCATGACAATACCAGCACCTCTGTGGCAGAAAATGACCTACTCTCTGAGCCTCAGTTTCCCAAAGTGCTTTGTGACACAGTATTACCATGGTAACTGGGTCTGCTACAGTGCCTTTTAAATGTCAGCTATTAGTACACATTCTTTAAAGTTTAATGATGAGTGTGTGTGTGTGTGTGTGTGTGTGTGTGTGTGTGTGTGTGTGTTATCCACTGAACAGATAGCTAGGCTTACAGTACCAGGCATCATTTCCGTCTTGTTGAGTAGGTTTTCAGTCCGACTAGAGAGCTACTATTAACGTGAGCCAAACAAGCCAGAGAAAAAGGCAGTAGCCAGTGTTCTGCCATGGTTTTTCTTCCATTCCTGCTTGAGTTCCAGCCCTGACTTCCCTCAATGATGATTTGCAGCCTATAATATGAAATAAATCCTTTCTTCCTCAAAAAAAAAATTAAGATTAGAGAATCTTTGTCTAGTATACTGAATGCCCCCATGGGAGTGAAGTTAATTGATAGGATTGTGCTTACTTGAAAAAAGTTAGCTATTATAATGTGAATACCATCATGGCTTTCCTTCTGCCTCCAACATGCAATTATCTTTTGCTTTTGAGTCGTCATTGTCCCGTGTCCTTTGTTCTCCATAGTAAAGGAAAACAGTGAAAAGCCCAATACATAGGAAGTACATCAAAAAGTCTCCAGACAATCCACATGGACAATGAGGATCACTAAACTATCTTTTTAAGATACTGTGCAATAAATTGTTTCTACAAAAATACATATAACTGGGCTGCAGAGATGGCTCAGGAGTTAAGAGCACTGACGGCTCTTCCATGGGACCCAGGTTCAAGTCCCAGCACCAACGTGGTAGCTCACAACTACCTGGAACTCCAATTTCAGAGGATCTAACACCTTCATACAGACATATATGCCAGTAAAATACAAATGCACATGAAGTAAAATTAAATAATTTTTAAATACATATAACCTACACCTTTAAAAAGCAAATATTATTAAGCACAGATAGGAAATATGTAATAGTATAGATTATGTTTATTGAAATGAAAAATAAATCTTTGTAGGATTTATTTGCTAGATATCCTTGATATAAACAACATAACATCAATTTCCTATTTGTCTCTCTCCCCCATAACACCAGGAACATGGTAGCCAATCAAAACAAAGACATAATGAAAGAAAAACAGGTGACACAATACATGGCTTCAAAGTTGTTTACTGTTTGGTCAAATGACACTTTTCAATTGCCAGACACAGGGTGAATATACATAAACATACATGTTAAATGGTTATCCAATTTGCATTGTTTTGGCCTGTAGGAAAACATAATTCCTGAGATAACTGTTGGTTTTTATTAATAATTTTCATCACTGTTAAATCATCTGTTTTTCAAGTTACTTGGGAGTGTGGATTGAGATTAGGATGCTCAATTCAGACTAATGGTCAAAAACTCAACAAACTCTGTCCCTTTCAAAAGGTAGAAAAATAACGACAGTATGCTGAGCTTTTTCCAAAGGTGTACCATATGGAAAAAAACACGCTGAACATAAAAGAAGACGTTTCCAACTGCTGTCCATCACTCCTAATGAGCACACGCTTCTGTCGTCAGTCAGTCTCTGACACAGCACAGCACAGCTGTTATTTTACATTTACTGAAATTCTCCCTGCTAAATAATCATGCTTATCTCTAAAAAGTAAATTGCTCAAAATTACATTCGATATCTTTCTGCCACCCAACATATTCTTCACCATCACAAAGCAATCCGGGAAGATGATGAGTTCAGACCAGTCCTGCTTAGCCCTCTGCCATTTCTGAGGGTTGGAACCGCAATGGAAGTCATTGCGAAGCCATTCTGATCTTTGTGCAGAGTCTGGTCGAGCTTACACTCAAAGACAAACCCCTAAGCCCAACGCCTTTCATATTTCCTAATTCATGTTACTTTGGAACAGCTTTCAAAACAATCGTACAAGTCGCTGATTGAGACATGAAAGTGAACAAACACCGTGAGCAATCTTTCTTTCCGGGGATCATTACAGCTCTGGAATCATTCGTGGGTGGACAGGAGCTGTTTTGATCTTCTCCCACATCCGATGCACCTGCCCTTGAAAGCATCCCAAAACATTAATTGAAATCAACTACCCTGAAAACACTTGAAGTTTTTATCCAACCAAGTTTTAAAACCTTACGTGACCTAGATGGTTATTCTCTGGGTCTGTGTGTCTGCTTATAGATTCTTTAGCCTCATGATAATTTTCTAATATGCATAAAGCATTGAAAACCAGGTATTTACCAAAGGCCTCCATCCACCAGCCATGTCAGACTGAAACCAAAAACTTTTCAAGGAATGTTTTTAACAACAAATGTCAGCTCTTTTACATGTCTGAACCAGTCACTAGATTCCTTAGACTCAAGTTGAGAATAAAATCCTCTTTTAACTAAATAGGATACGCATTTAAAAAAAAAAAAAATCCCGCCGGGCAATGGTGGCGCACGCCTTTAATCCCAGCACTCGGGAGGCAGAGGCAGGCGGATCTCTGTGAGTTCGAGACCAGCCTGGTCTACAGAGCTAGTTCCAGGACAGGAACCAAAACCACAGAGAAACCCTTTCTCGAAAAAAAAAAAAATTTAAAAAAAAATCCCTTTGGAGATGTTTTGTGTTATTGCTTGTTAAATGCCTTCCTTCCTTAGCACTGTGCTCCACTTCTGGCTACTGCAACTCGATTTCCCCTGCATACAAGGTGATGAGCAGGATGGCGGTGAATCCGGTTAACATCCCAGCGTTCTGGATCATGAAGAAGGTGAAATCTTTTTTCCTTCCAGTTACTTTTTCTCTCAGCATGTCGTTCATCTCTGGAAACTAGAAGATACATTATTAAACAGCTGTCGCCATCTTGTGGCGAAACCCGAAATGCTTGTCTGGGGTTTCTGCAGAGCAAATGAGCATTTATTTCGGACAGGTCAAAGGTTTGGTTCGGGTCTCATAAGGAGAAATTCTTGTTTGTATGGGCATCCAGAGTAAAACACACAGTCACAGGGGATGTGCCTGGTTTAGATCATTCTGCCCTCCACTCTTCCATTATACCACTTTCTACGCATCAGATTTTAAGGAATTCAATCCTTCAGGTTTCATCTTCGGGCATATATATAGTCCTTCATTGGTTATACTAGGGTCCTCTTCATCTCCCATTATATATACTACTTTTCCTCTTATGTTACAGTATTTTTAAATATTTGTTGATATTCAGTCTTCTATATGGCTTGGCTGTTGTTGTTTCTTGCTCAGCGCAGGCTGACCTACAATGCACTATGTCCCTGATGATGACCTGGAACTTCTAATCGCCCTGCCTCGTGCCACCACACCATGGTTCTGTGGTCTTTGGGATCCTTTTTATTAGATGTGTGACATTTTGGTTTGCTTAAATTCTGACTTTGATCCTGGACAGGAAACCTCAAGAAAGCAGCTACCCCACCTGTCTCAGGACTGGCTGGAGGGAAGAAAAGTTTGTGTAGCTGCCTGAACCAATGTGCTGAAAAAACTTGATTTACGTCCTGTCTTTTCTAGTTTGTCCCACTGTGCTTGCTCTGTCTTCACAGCATAACAAGGTTTTATAATAAATTGTGTGGGTCCAGTGTTGAAGATTATCATCGTTTCATTATAGTGAAAACAAATGAAATCCTAAGTGTTTCAGCAAAAAGGTAAATAAATAAGTTTGCTCTTACTCGGCAATAGCACCTACGGCAAAGGCTTCACAAGGGGCCTTTTAAGTCCAGTTTCAGAAACACATTTTGGTCTGGTCTGCTACCTGCGCTGTGACGCCCTGTATATAGCCTCACTAGGGAGCCCCAGTGTCCACAGGCAAGCCAGAACTTGTGTGAAGTTCCTACCGGGATAAATGGGGGATAGCTCTAAAATGATAAAACTACTGTGCCAGGCAGAGCATCGCTTGTGTCACCCCTATAGAGGGAGTAACCTTAACGGAGCCATTGACACTGTGGGAAGAAGTGGCCGTCTGGAGTAAAGACGGGGCCTGACATAATTCTCTGAAGAGCTGAATCCTCACTTTCTCAAGGGTCTTCTCTGAACAGCAAACTGAACCAGACACTTAGAATTGGGAGGTTATAATAGAGAGGAGAGATGTTATTAACTTATATGTGCAATACGTTAACTTCCAAATGCAAACAAATATTCCTTGATTTTCATACTCTGACACATCATTTTCTAGAAAACTGTCCATGATGCCTGTAAAAACACACAGGGTATTTATCTACACACACACACACACACACACACACACACGGTACACATGGGCATACACCTACAGACATAAATACAGTATAAATGTTGTCAGATTGCAGATGGGCATGGTGGCGCATGCCTTTAACCCCAGCACTCAGGATGCAGAAACAGGCAGATCTCTGTGAGTTCAAGGCCAGCCTAGTCTACAAAGTGAATCTCAGGACAACTAGGACTGTTACACAGAGAAACCTCGTCTCCAAACAAAACAAGCAAACAACACTGCTAAATTTTAATTTTTCTTAAATTAGCATAATAGTGTTTTCTTAACTTCAAAATCTTTTATTATAAATCATTTGAATTAAAAAAAGTTATTTACTCTACCAAGTTATTTATTCTTCTAAATGTGACATCCTTATGCAAGAGAGGATCAGGCCTTACAAGAACCTACTATAATAGAAGTAAAGTTTTATTCATCATATAGTAAAAAAAGGGCCCTGGAAAATAGCCCTGTTCTAGTAAAAATTGTTCACCTCCTCACAATAAGATCAGATACCAAGGAACCAAGGACAGCCATGTCGGGTCAGTGTGAGTGAAAACCCCTCACACAGTGTGGTGTTCTGCCATGGGAAAGCTCCGATTACCTGGATTACCTCCCAGGCCTTGAAGACAACGGGAAACCAAAAGGCTGCTCTTTCAGCTCATAACCCAGACACTCATTTGCAAAAGTCAAATTATCACAAAATAAAATACTTAACTCTCTTACCATATCTGCCAGAGAAATGTAGAGGAACATGCCTCCGGCGAGTGCAAATATAATATTTGGAGCAAAATTGTTGCCCACCAGAATGCCAAAAGCTAGCCCAACATAGCAGGAGCATGCTGAAAGGAAGTTGAAGAGCAAGGCTTGCCGAGTGCTCATCCCAGCATTGAGCAAGATCACAAAGTCCCCTAGAAGAAGAAAACATCAAATGAGCTGTGCTTCCTTCTATTTGGGGACAAGACTCAAAACAATAAGAAGAAGAACAATTTCCAGCAGAGGGTTATTCATTTCAGTGCAGGAACAGGATTTGCTCAGTGCGAGATTCCATCGCCTCTTGCCCTGTGAGCAGAGTCTCTCACCTAACTCGTGAGGAAATTCCTCACACAGGATCGCTATGGAAGTACTGAGTCCCTGAAGAAGAGACAAGGTACAGGATGCCCCGATCGCCAAGCCGTCGATGAAATTGTGGAGGGCATCACAGAGCGTGATCATCCAGGCAATTGTTCCTATCTCTGACAGTTTGGGTCCCTTCAAACAGGTGCATGAACTTGACTCAGTTTTTCCATCCTGTAAAACAGCAGAAAAAAATCAATCAACATGAAACCTGGTGTGATTTGAACATTCTAGAAATCCAGAGAAGAGATGGGTTATGTCCCAGGGGAGACAGATTGTTTCAACTACAAGTCACTGGTAGTAGATGAGAAACCATAATAATATATCACAGAGGGGAACAAAAAGCTTATGGCAGGGACAGAGGAAATGAATCACTTGACACACCTTGAACAAGTCACTTACAGACATTTTAAATTAGTCCCCCCCCCTTAAATCAATCTTTGACTTGTATGAACAAATTCTTACAACTGCTTTCCGATGGTGTAACAGATATTATACTAGGAATTTGATATATTCGCACATCCTAAAGTTATTCAAAGACTAAATCGAAAGTCATCTTCCTAATACAGTTTAAATATGACATCAATAATTAAAGCATGATGACATCAGGAAATGTTCATTTCACTTTCCATGTCGGTGTGTGACCATTAGCAAATTATCCTGGGAGGTTCTTCTGCCATGAATTGAAGTGAATGTACAATGATCCAACTATTCATCAATAACTCGCCAAGTTCACACTGTTCTGTACACTGTTCTGGGTGTTCTAGGTCTCTGTTAGTTCACACTGTTC
>NC_022022.1:30345428-30355238 GCF_000317375.1 Microtus ochrogaster | reverse complement strand
TCTGGGTGTTCTAGATCTCTGTTAGTTCACACTGTTCTGTACACTGTTCTGGGTGTTCTAGGTCTCTGTTAGTTCACACTGTTCTGGGTGTTCTAGGTCTCTGTTAGTCTTAGAAATTCTATAAAGTGTGATGAGCACAGGCTTGCCTTTGCGTGAATACTTATTTCATTTTAAAGTAACAGTAAAAGTAGAAAATCCTGCGGCAGACTCTTTATGAGAATTTCAAGTTCCATAAATTTGACAATTTTTTAAAACCTCGGTGATAAATGCCTACCAAAGCACTTTCTAGCCGGTACAGGAAAAGATAGTAAAATGTAAACTTGCCTGTAAGTAGGAATGCAGTCACAATTAACTAGAGAACATTTTGGTCCTAATTCTTCTCCCCCCCCCCACCACCTAAGCATCCAAACAGAATATCTTTTAGCAATAGCAATTTCTCAAATGCAATACAGTGTTACGGGAAAGCGCAGCGTCTGTCTTTGAGGGATGTAATTGGCACTGGAGAAACAAAATGAAATTTTTATGGCTGAATTTTTTTAAAGAGTCTTCTATCAAAGCAACTATCTGAGTATGCCAACATTTACTCCAGCATCACGTCACTGGCCAAGGCACGGTGGCGTCCTACCTTGATAACTGCCTATAGGTCTTAGAATATATCTTTTCACTGTCTACATGGTGAAAATTCAAATCTTTAGGGGAACATTTTTTGTTTAGGCACACAGTTAAAAGTCATCCAGAGCAATAAAGTCTTCAATTACTCTACAGGGAGAAGGTCACTCTTAGTCACCATCCTTACCCTCATTGTGGATGTGGTGAAGCGGCGTTGGCAAAGCCAAATGGCATTGAGTGGGTCCCTGGTGCAGTTTTAAGAACTTCAGATATTTAATTTGCCTCAAATAATTCTGAGGTAAGAACAAACTGTCATCATTACTTTATAAATGAGGAGAAGAAAGCACAAAGATGTTAGTGAACTTACCCAGTGGTAAAAATGAAGCAAGTGAGCTCTTTTGGCAATGGTGGTTAAGGACTGCTAACTAATGGGAAAGAGGGGGTCTCTTTTGCATGGGGCCCTGAAAGCAATTCACATGGGGAATTCTTCCTGAATCCTCCTTGCCCCCCCAAACTCTTCTGAATATCAGAAGCAATGGCAGAATAAACGTCTAGTCTCCTTTACTTTAAAAACCCTGTCATCTGCACAGAGAGTTTCATCTTCTCTGGAGATGAGGTCCCTTGTTTTACACCTGTATCTTATGTGCCTGACATAATAAACAATAATGATCTTTGGTGAAGGTTAAACAAGGGTATCCATGGGGAAAGCCACAGAGAAAGTGACTGGGTGTGATAAAGCTCACTGTCCACGTACACCTAATAAGACAGCCAGGGTGACATAGTGAGATCCTGTCTCAAAAAAAAAAAAATTTTTAAAAAGGGAGGAAGGAAACGCAGAATATGCATTTATTGATAAAAGGGTACAGGCCTTGATCTTGCGGAACCTGCACTTGAGTCTACTATCTGCCCTTGGGAAAGGATTTTCATCTCTAAGCTTCAGACTCCTTACCCATAGAATGAATAAAAATCTTACTTCCAATGTCAGAGGATCAAATGAGATGCTATTTATAAACCTGTGAGTGCACCACAAAAGAGTATCATTACATCCCATAAAATGCACAGAAGGAATGACATTACAAGGAAGAAACACCAAAACTGTCTAAGAGTTCCAAAGACAAAAGGTTTATTCTAGATGATCCTCGAAGCTGTAAAGAGTCTACTGGCCAAGTTGGCCAGAGAAAACAAGGAAGAAAAGTTAGAGCCACAAACAAAGAACTTCAGACAAAAGTGTGAGTGCCAAAGTGTGTGAAAAAGAAGAGAAGACATTTACTAAGACTGCATGAGCTTGGACAAAGTGATGCTCCATCAGGAGATTGATTAGAGAGAAATAAAAGACCACTATGAAGAGCCTGAGATCTTCCAACTGTCTTAGCAGAGGACAAAAATATTCTAAGGAATGACACTTGTCCCCTTTCCTCTGGCCATCAGGCTACCACAGTGATCTCTAAGAAATTGAATTTTCCCAAGAGTCTCATGCTGGGAGGAGGAGGAAGAAGAGCAAAGCTCTGACACACACAGAAGAAGGAACCTGTTTCACAGAAAGAAGCTTCACCTGGTTGATGGAGAGGGAGAGCCAAGGCAACCATGGATTAAAGGAGCAGGGACTGCACCTTCACCAGAACTGCTCAGTGATCCATACGCTTGCCTTCTATTCAAACCTCAAACTTAGTGAGTCCTTGGATCTCTTCCTTGGTTCTTCTTCCAAGTGTGACCACTGAATCCATCTCCTTTCTCTGAACCTCACTACCACGTATCTACTTAAATAGCCTCTTAAAGACAGGTGATCAAGTCTGCTTGTTAGGGCTGCCAAGAACCAGACTCCGGCCCTCACATCTTCATCTCTGGTAACAGTCTGAGCTCATGAGTTAACATGAACCCGAGAATTGCAGACTCTGGGAGGGAAGGTGAGAAGCAGCATTAGCTTACACATCCACACTACTTCACAATTTATAAAGCAGATTTGATGCTGGCTTCTAGATCTTTCCTGGTCATTGCAATGCTTCCTCCCTCCCTCCCTCCCTCCCTCCCTTCTTCTTCTTCTTCCTCTCTCTCTCTCTCTCTCTCTTTCTCTCTCGCGCACGCGCGTGCACGTGCATGCACGCGTGAAATATTCACACAGAAACTGTATTAACTAAATCACTGCTTGGCCCATTAGCTCTAACTTCTTATTGGCTAATCTCTTGCATACTGACTTAACCCATTTCTATTAATGTGTGTATCGCCACGTGACAGTGGCCTACCAGCTAAACTTTTCAGTGTGCAGTGCCCTTCTTACAACATACAACTTTCAAGACATAAAAACTGGAAGACTGATAGCAAAGATGTCTGTAAGGTGGGGTGGAGCTCTTAGTAAATCCAGGGTATGAAGCTAATTCACTTTGCCTAACTCTCAGAAAGGACATCACAGAAAACAGAAAATAGCCTCCATAATAAAGTGAACAAAGTCTGATTACAAATGTCACTCTGTGCCTTCCAATAGCTGTCCTGATATTTGCTTAAGGAGCCCACATACAAAATAGTGGGGAGAGAGGCAATTTGTAGTTTTAACACCCCCTTTCCTCTACAGAGGTGACCTGGCTTTCCTGAGCTCTAGAAACACCCAACTTGTGGAAAACCGAGATGACACTGAGCTCTTACTTAAGAACAACATGGCCCAGCTGGCTCTGCATGGCCAGGACAATGACTCTAGACCCCCTCTCACTGTTAGGGGTTACTCATTAGACTCACAAAGATAGGCCCATTTGATACATGCTTTCTTTACCTCTGATATGTGTGCATATAGCATCGTTTAGAGATTTATATAGTACACCAAGGTCTTCTCCAAAATTGGCCTCCACACTATTTTTCAGCAAAAGAAGGAAACCAATCAATTCATTCATAGAATGTGTAGATCAGGTCACATAGTCCCCAAAGAAGCATCTGGATGGAACTTTGGGTGCCCTAGTGAAAGCTCAGCTAGAATACAAGTCAAAGGACCAGCAAGTTTAGCATGCTGTCTATAGACTGTAGACATATGCCTCATGCCATCAGGTGTGTGTGTGTGTGTGTGTGTGTCTCTCTCTCTCAGTGTGCACATGAGTGCATGCATATGTGTGTGTGTGTAGTTAACTCTGACACAAAGAATTCACCGCTTGCGGAGCAGTTGCAGGTACTCTACAGAGTTGAGTTTCCCTAAGTTAAGACCCCCCATGGGGTCCACATAACTGAATGTGGGGGGGGATCACAAAAAGCTAGCAACAGTGAATGACTTCTGTCCATCCAATGACCCAAAATTAACTCAAAAAATCAAATGATGACTGAATCAGACATGTTGCGCGGTGTTTTATTTTGATCACATTACGGCCTTTGTTTGAACACACACATCCTTGGCTTCATGCATACTGTCACACCATGCAATGACAATGAACATTTGTCAGAATCATGCCAGCTGAGATCAAAAATTACTAGCTAATGTTATACTGTACACACAATATTTTCTACTTTTATAGAAACATTGATAATTTAATTATGGTAAACAAACTTTTAATATTTTTCTACCATCATTCCCCAGTAAATTTTGAGTTGTGTTATATTCAAGTGTTTGATTTGCAAATTGCTAATTGAATTGCTGATTACATTTTTCAGAATAAATCATTTAGTGGATTTTGGTTTGGGATGAGGAAAAAAAAAGAATCGGAAATAGCCTTAAACCTGTTCTTGCCATTCTTTACTATGTATTCACGTTAAGCAACATTTTGGCATTTGCAATCATAAAATCAAAATATTAATCAGCTCTGAAAAATGTGAAGATGATCTATGTCTTGCAGTATCAAACATTCAGCAAAGATTGAATACTTGATGTAAAAATGAACAAGCTCATCCATCTCACTCACAGGCAAACTTGCTTTTGTCTTTTTAATGAGTGGTGAAATTATACCTGTTCTGAAGATAAATTTTTTATGAGTTATTATTAGTACATGCCTTGATTATATACTTATTTTATATGTCTGTATTCTCAGAGTCTCATAAAATATTCCCAGTGAAAAATAGCCACAGGAAGCAGCCCTAGCTGTAAGATGTACACCTCCAACTCTAGCTACAGAGAAGAGCCGCCAGTCTTAAATTAAAATTTAAAGAATTCTTATTACCTGTCCCCAAGACCTTGAACTTGATGACTGTGAAAAGTCTACTGCTCAAGAGAATCATACTTGCACCAGGGAACGGCATCATATTCTGATCTTTGGAAGAAGAATAAACTCCTAGCAATATGAGGTTCTTTATGGACCTAAGCCAGCAGATAGATGAAGTCTAGTTCCATGGAGATGCATGTCCTCATAGTGAATGAGACAGCAATCGACCTGACTCCCTCCCAGAGTTCTGTGAATTGCCCCTCTTCTCCTTCTTATTTGTCTTCACGTAAATGGCTTACCTCTTTCTGGAAAGGGATGCTGAAACTAGAAATGGCCCCAGCCAGGGGAGGTGATGGTAGACAGTGTGGCAAACATAGAATGTACATTGGAAGAGGGAAATAGAATTGTCATCCTACAGCTAGTCACACACAGCTAGGAGACGGAAGAGCAGTTAAAATTAACGCCCCTCATCTGCCTCCTCTGTGCTCTCCCCTTCCAGCATCTTACATGAAGAATAGTGGCGAGCATCAACAGATCCTGGTCATTGCCAAGAGATCAACGGAAGGCTACCAGCATCCTTACATGACATCATGCAGGGACACTATGAGAGCTGAAGGCATTTGGCTCACTCTGTGTGTTTTATCAACCACATGAAGAATAAGAATATAAGGAAAGAAGGTAGAAACTTATAGGTTTCATTCATTTACCCCAGCCCTGTGCCTCATGAGACCTGTATGGTCACCATGCCTTATTAACCTCTGCTTGGCTCCAGACAAAAAGTTCATACACATAACCAGAGGGAAAGGTGAGAAAAGACGAGAATGTTTCTTTCTACCTTGGCTTCCTCCTTGAAAAGCGATATAGCCTAGGTTTGTCCCTAATTACCAATCACTGCTTTACTTACAATGAAGTCTTAAGACTGGAGCCTTCCACTTCTAGGACCTTCTTCCTTCTCTGGTCCTTAGGATGTAGACCATTAACTCTGCTAATTCTACCCTCTTGCTACTGAGTCTCCCTAACGCGGCTCACTGACTCTCTCCCAGAGCTCTGCGAATTATCCCTTCTCTCTTTCTTATCTTATCTTCGTTTAAGTGTCTCACCTCTTTCAACAGGGCAGCCTAATTTCATTCCTAACATAGTATTTACAAATAGCATATGCACCATTACACATAATTTAATGAAAAATAAACCTGGGCTACGTAGACACAAAAGAATCATACAGTAGTAAGGGCATTCTAAAAATATGAAATATTCATAAATTTTGTTGTTATGACTAGGCTTTCTAATGGTTTCAATGTTTGTATTTCATGGCTAAGGCATCCTTCCTTGGCTCTTTGTCACCAAAGTGAAACTTCATGTGAAAAAAGGAGAAATTAATTCTGGTATTAACACATATAGCTAAGTAGAATTCCAATGCATTAAGTTAACAGGTCTTTGATTTTGAGAAAAATCTCAAAACTACGTCTACAACTTTTTTGGCTAAAGAAAAGAACCCTTAACAAGAAAATAACAATTTCCAGAAACTTCTTTCTCTGGAGAGAAAGCCCTTCTGTGGAATGTGAGTCCAGTTGTTTGGGGCGTGGTTTAAATAATCAAGCAGAAATAATTGCCATTCACGTTCCACTTGGGACCACATCACTTTATTGCTTTGGAGGGAAAAAAAACTAAGTTAAGAGAAACTTTAAAGGTTTTCAAGAAATCTGCTACTATTTTCCAATAGAATTTAAACTACATACTAATTAAATATTTACAGTCATCCTAATAGACTGTTCCCGGCTGTCTGAAAAGCTACCGCCTGTTGCCACGAATGCCAACACCGAGGTTCTGGTTCATTCAGGAAATGGGATACCATTTCCTAAGACTCTCAATAAGCTGTTCTCCAGCCTATGCACCTCTCATTGTCACTGAGGAATCTTAAAGGGGCTTTCAAGAGATACCAAAGGTTGGTTAAGTTTTAGTTTAAGCTGGAAAAAACCAGCTGCTAGTATCTTGAAAAGTAACATTTCCAAAATACAGAAATATGGCTTCGTGGGGCTCCACAGAGGAAGGGGCCTGGTCTTGCACTGACTATTATATACACATCAATTAACAGGTGTGGTGTCAAGAAAAACTAAAATATAAAGGATCCCACCCAGTGCAATACAAATGACTGACTGACGGATGGGGGGATGACAGAGAAGTTCTTACTGTTGCCAGGGGTGACTAAGTCAAGGAACTTGGGCAAAGTGATAAGAGGCAAAGAATGGCAGATGCGACCGGGCTGAAAGTCGGCGGTAACTGCAGCCGTTGTGCCAGAACAAGCAATTAGGACAGCAGTGGGGTGGAGGCAAGCAGGCGGGCTGCCAGCAGAAAAGTGAGCAACACAGAAGCAGAATCAAAATCCCTTCTCTATGAGAGGTGATCAGAAAGACGTCCGTATTTCCCTATTTAGGAAAACAGGAAACATCTGTTCTGTACGTGGAATGTGCAAGGGGTAGCCACCACATTAAAAGGGGCAGAGCGAGCACCATACCATTCTAAAGGTACACTGGGTACTATGAGAAAAGAGATGTCTTTATAGTGAGCAGGTGAAGATGAATTTTTTTTTAGATTTGAGGGAATCATTAAAGTTGTAGCAGAAAGAATATGTAACCTGCCAAATGCTTCTTATTTGAAAAGTCCCTTCTGAATCACCTGAGAAAAATGGTGCTAAATTTCTAACTGCAAAAATATAAAAATACTAGAAGCAAGGACTTGACCAGGATCACGCAGTTTAAAAAACAAAAAAAAAAAAAAATCCAGGACTTGAAGTCAGAATGCCTGACTCAGAGCCTGCACAACAAAGAGACAGCACTCTGCGCTACATTGCTGCTGCTGCTGCTGCTGCTGCTGCTCTTGCTCCTGCTCCTGCTGCTCCTGCTGCTCCTGCTGCTCCTGCTGCTCCTGCTGCTGCTCCTGCTGCTGCTCCTGCTGCTGCTGCATTTTGCAGGGCCAGCCAGTTCACTGTTTGTATTATGTTGGATATATTTCTGAGCTTCTTGACATAACTCATGGAAGTTGTTCTGGGCCCAGGGGTTTATTCTAACAGTAGTGGGTTGTTTTATTGTTATTATTTCCCATCCTCCGTCTGGGCAATCAATGACTCAAACAAGCAAGTCTGTCCTTGAACAGAATACGTTGTTCTGATTTGAGGTGTTCTGAGGTATGCTGACACTTTATAGAGATACTTAAAGTATACACTGTTGTTTACCAACTGCAAGCATAAGCGGAAAACTCTGCTTTTCTTCTTGCCTGACTCTTTTCATCTCCTGGCATTTAATAAAAAGTAATTTGAGAACTAACGCCTTGCTTAGATCATGCTATACTGTTAGAATACAGTGATGCTTAATTTGAAGAGTTTCCGTCGAAAGTTTTCTCTGCTGTTCTTTTTGGTTTTGGTTTTGTTTTTCAAGACAGGGTTTCTCTGTGGTTTTGGAGCCTGTCCTGGAACTAGCTCTTGTAGACCAGGCTGGTCTCGAACTCACAGAGATCTACCTGCCTCTGCCTCTCGAGTGCTGGGATTAAAGGTGTGCGCCACCACCGCCCGGCTTCTCTGCTGTTCTTATGTAGCGGCATGCACACTGTTCTTTGCTGCTCAGACCACCTTTGCATTCCTGAAACCCATTCGGCTCTGTCCTGCCTAGAGACATGTGACTGGATGTAAGCTCAGTCAAGATTCTTCTCTCCAGCCTTTGCAGGGACAGCTTCTTCTCACAAGTGAGTGTCGAACTTAAATGTATCCTCCTCAAAGAGGCCCTCTCTGACCACCCAAACCAATATGGTCATGTGGATACCACCTCACAACATTTTAATTCTGTGCCTGGCATTTGTAGCCCTGCAATGCTGGACTGTGTGTCCCATACGACTGTCTGACTAGTTATCTCTTTGCAGTGGTATCTCTAGGACGTAAGATACAGTCTGACTCGTGGAGGTGATCACCTGATACTGCATGAATGAAAGAATTATGGTATGAAAACCACTTCCTATACTTTCATGTAGCTTCAGTGATGTGCTTCATGAGGCAAGATGTCATACAGAGGATAAAATGTTTCTACGGTGTATCATGTATAGTCTGCAAACTCAATTTAGGGTTGATATTATTATTTTCATATAAGAGTCCAAGATTGTAAAATCTGGGCTAAAGCTAAAAGATAAAATACACAGAAAGTCTGAACCATTTCTGCACACATGGCATCTACCCAATGAGTAATTTGTGATTTTACTTTCCAACTACAACACAACTTCCAGATTTAACTTTTGCTTTGAAGTCTAGAAAACTATGAACAATGTTTGATCTCTCACCTCAGGTTTTTTCCAAAGGCATTTTATAATCCAGCAGTAAAGGAGGACAAACTATAAAGTATCAAATCAGAGACCTGAAAGGCTTAACAAACCTTCAAAGGTAATCTTTATAGGTGCCCTTTTTCCACCAGTAAACGTTTCCAACTTCTATCCACCTTCACTGAGTTGCTATGAAGGTTTAATGAAGTCATGTTCATTAAGCTCTTTGATATTCTAAGTAAGATATATGACAAAAAAAAACACAATCTGGCTTTTTTTAGTCTTCTGATGCCTGCTGACAGAATTAAAAAGCAATAATATCTCAACCACTCCCAAAAGACTTGGGCTCCCTACTGATTAGAACTCAGAACTTACCATACTTTTTGATAAATTGGACCACATTAAAGGCCAGAGAAATCACCACTTGAATAACATAAATGAGGATCCGTTAATTTAATGGGGTTGAGATTCTCAGAAGGACTAAAATTCTCTAAAGAAAAAAGCAGACATATAGAAAGATCAAAGTTACCAGCCAATCAACGATCTGGTTCTACCCTGAAGGTTCATTTGTTATGAATGGGCACTTAAGTTGTTCTCCAAATGCCTTCCATTATGTTTTATTCATTAGCATTATCTGTAAAGCAGTAATCATTATAAAAATGATATTTCTTTAATCTGGATGTTTGCCTCAGACATAAACTAAATAAACATCATTATAGACAGATGCAGGTATTATTCAGTTGTGTGTGTGTGTGTGTGTGTGTGTGTGTGTGTGTGTGTGTGTGTGTATACA
>NC_022022.1:30328039-30345328 GCF_000317375.1 Microtus ochrogaster | reverse complement strand
AGGTAGGTGTGTGTGTGTGTGTGTGTGTGTGTGTGTGTGTGTGTGTGTAAGACTCTACTATGTAACATAATGACATCAGACCCAAGACCATCTTAGCAAGGCCTTACTTCATCTGCAGAGTCCTTTACCTTTGTGGTTGCTCTAGCTTGGGATCTTTACTTTAAATATGCATAAAAATAGAACATAGATTAACTAAAGCATTAAACAAATTCTGCCTCCCAAGAGCTTTACCAAGAGTCATGAATGCCATTCACTGAACCACCAATATCCTTTTGCTTAGCAAACTTTCCATCATGCAACCCACGAGGCAAACGTTAACTCACCAGGTCCTGCTTCAGCATTTCCCAAGCTGCAGGGTGCGGCATGGAAAGAATAGAGCACAAGGTGAACAGCTTTGAAATCAGCGGTAAAAATGAGAAAGAAGCCTGCTTTAGCAAGACCAATAATTGCGCAATAGTCTTTCATGATGCAATCTTTAAAAATAAAATCAAACTTGAGAAAGCTGGTGCCGCAGACCCACTGGCTCTGGGGGGGTGTGTGTTAGTGTTCTGTGGCTTGTGCTGGCTTGCAGCTGGGCTCTCTCCACGGAACAAATTAAGCTACTCTTCTGATAGCTAGAATCATTTACTCAGACCTCTCCCTTCTCTCTTTATTTCCCAAATTAAAAAAAAAAATGTCTGGCATTAATTTTCAACTTTTTTATCGATCCACATGCATAATAGAGCAACATAGCAATTCTTCAGTATACTAATGGGGGAAAATTAGCTTGACATCAAGCCTAATTGAGTAAAACCTCACTAATTTTTCTAAATAGGGATAAGTCTTGCTTGATTAGTGAAAACAATTTAGTGTAGGACATGTTTAGATAAGTGCATTCTCACTGATTCCAGAACTTCCACTAAGGAGAGAGGCTGCAGCAGCAGGCACAGGCATGGGCGGTCCTCAAGAAAAACCCACCACCATCTATGGGGAAATGTTATAGCCTGACAGTTACATAAGGGCATTTTTTTTAAGACGGGCATCTTTTTCAGCTCTTTAAAATTAAATTAAATTAAATTAAAACTTTAAAATTAAATTAAATTAAAACTTTAGAATCATGTAAAAAAAAAACTCAAAGACAGTTTTTTACAAATATTGCCAGGATATTCTACAGCCCAGCCCATAACCCAAAAGAACAAATCATAATTAACTGATCAGTCACCTGATTGGTAGAATCAAAATTAACAAGGACACCACCCCGTAAGCCACCCTCTGTTCATGGCCAGCTTTGTTCTTGTGGAATCAGAACTGATTGGAGCAAGGCTTCCCTCGGGAAGTTCCCCCTATAGAGCATGCGGAGCAGGGAACTGGGGTGCAAGACCAGCAGGAGATCCCACTGCTTATCCAGTAAGAAGGGGTCAGCCCTGAAATTGTGTACAAACAAGCAACGCTGAACTAACTCAGCAGCTGATATCTATGTATTTATGTGTCTTTATAGAAGATACTATATATTATGTTATATATTTGTATATTATATTATGTATACATAATACATATATTGTTTTCATATATAATATATATGAAATATAATAATCAAAGAAAAAGAGCCCATTAATTTGAGAGTGGGTGAAGGAGGGATATGGGAAGGGACATGGGATGGGTTAAAAAGAAAAGTGATGTAATTATATTTTAATTTAAAAATTTTTAAGGCACCCTGACTGCTCTTTGGACTGGAGAGGGAGGGGGAGGTAGAGCAAGGGGAGGGAAATGGGAGGAGGGGAGGAGACGGAAATTTTTAATAAATATATAAAAAAATTAAGGCAAAAGAAATCTTCAATTCTTACTGAAGTCTGACACTGGGCTTCATTTTAACCAGTTCTTAGCATAGACACGTATATGAAATTAACTGACATTGGTTTTTTAAAGGATATGGCATTCAAATTATATGATTTAAAATAGTACACAGAGGACTGGAGAGATGGCTCAGAGGTTAAGAACACTGGCTATTCTTCCAGAGGTCCTGAGTTCAATTCCCAGCAACCACATGATGGCTCATAGCCATCTGTAATGAGGTTCTGGTGCCCTCTTCTGGCATAGAGGAGTACATGCAGGAGGAGCATTGTATACATAATAAATAAATCTTTTAAAAAAAAAAGAAGAAAATAAATAAATAAATAAATAAATAAATAAGCAAATAAATAAAATAGTACACAGAGCCATTGTGTGGCTCATTCCTGCAAGCCCAGTATTTGGAATCACTTGGAGAGATCCAGCCTCAGGGGAAAAAAAATTACTGTTTTAATTTTGAAAATAGTAAATACTTGCTATGCGGCTGACCACATGAATGCAGAGTGGAACTCAAAAAAAAAAACCTAGTTTATAATTTGTCCATTTGAGGCACATTGACACTAGGAACCCCAGTTCCTTTCTTCTAAGCCAGGGTAGCCAGGTGGCCATCACCTCTGGAAAGTGGAGATTTTCCTTTGGGAAAGTTCCACCCAAGAGCCTCGTTCACAGGCAAAGCAAACAAGGCTGAAATTGAGCCCCACGCTGGAGACAGATATATGGTCAAGGAGAATTGTTGAGCCCCACTCTGGAGACAGATATATGGTCAATGCTTTTAGTGGCCCAGTTCTCTGTAACATTTGTAGCATTACATACCAAAGGGCAGAGAGTGTGTTCCTCCATCCCTCTGACAGCTTACCGGGACTTAGAAGATCACCAGAAACACATTGGATACTTGAAAAATGCTTACTGGGTGACTTTATGTGTTTAAATCTGTAAGGCTCTCATAGAGATCCAAGCATCTCAAAAACACTTTTTTATTTATGGAGTATGACTTTATATCAGCTACTGATGTCCTCCGTCTCCCAGACATCACCGACTTTGTGAACAAATCCCACGTCCTTGTACCTCAATTGTAAACATAACACACAGAGTACTCAACTTCTGTAAATGGCAGAGGAATTTCTTTTCTCTTTCTACAAAATAAGTAGGAGACTGTTGCAGACCGCCTGAGGAGTGAGCCAAATGGTCCCTCTAGTGGCCTGGCAGTGCTAATACACGCCACCAAGGACCTGGTATTCCTCGGGAATCAAGATCTAGTAACAGCAGTCATTCCCAAGCTGTGTGTCCTAGAGGAAGCAATGTTCCACAGACAGAGGTTAACAGAACCCCTCCGTCTTAGAGGATAGAACTAACCAACCTCAAGGCGGGATGCGTCCCACGATCTAGAGACAGCTAAGTGACTAGCGTCCCCATGTCACATAGGCTGCTGTGTTTCCCATTCTCTAGGTGCAACGAAATCTCAGAGTTTGTCTAAAGGCTGTAAATGGAACTCCCGTCTACCTTCTAACATCTGTGATAAATACATGTTTTGATGATAATGTGTTTTTAAATTGTCAAAAGCTATTGGTTTTATATGACGGAACACAGACAAAATACTAGAGACTAACTAAATTTAAACAGTCTGCATGCTGATAAGCCAGACTGTTTGAAAAAAATTAAAAAAAAATACCTCATTCCTTAGTTATGCATTTTAATTATTTTATAATATTTTTTCAGTCTTCTTGTATTTCATAGCGAATCAAGAATCATGCTATTAAAAATTAGATTACTATTAATTTGTGTTCTATCAATGTCATATCACGTTAAACTTTTCTTAACTCATAATTTCAAGTTTCTTACTATTTTCAATTTTGAAAAAAAAAAAGTCTAACTCTGTTAAAACATTAGCATCTGATGTTGCCAATTCAATTCCTGAACTTGAATTCAAACAAACCACAAGTTTTTTATGCTGTGTTCCAGCATTTCAATGGAGTCATCTAGAACATTCAATATTATAAATATTCAATATTATAAAGCCCTTTTTTATTCTGACCACTATAGCTGACCCCACAACACCTGCTGCTTCATGGAGTCACACCAGGCCTTTCAACTTTGTTTCTTAAACTCCACCTACATTTCTATATAATCTAAAGAACATAGAAAACGGCAATATGGTGTGGAATGCCTTCTGTACTCTGCGAATATGTATGCGTCCCATTGGTTAATAAAGAACCTGCTTGAGCCTATGGTAGGATAGAATATAGCTAGGCAGGAAATCCAAGCAGAGCTAGAGAGAGAAAGAAGGCGAGGTGGAGAGAGCTGCCAGGGAGCCGCCCATAGAGCAGGATGCCAGAACATCTAAGGTAATGTTGGCCACTTGGCAATATACAGACTATTAAAAATGGGTTAATTTAAAAGCGAGAGCTAGCCAGTAATAGCCTAAGCCATCAGCCAAGCAATTACATCACTATTAGCCTCTGAGTGATTGATTATTCTATAACCGGTTGTCGGGACCAGCAAGCAGGAAAGAAACCACTACAATGGGCTTAGGCAATACAGAGAAAAGCCTCCGGCTACAGCAGTACACTGGCTAGTGTATTTAAACCTTTGTTCTTCCATGACTATCCCACCAACAAAAGGTTCACAAAACAAACCCGACAAAATATCAGTGTCTGTGCCAGGCATGGGTGGTGCACACCTTTAATGCCAGTGCTTGGGAGGCAGAAGCAGGAAGATCTACAGGTTCAAGGCCAGCCTGGTCTACAGAGCAAGTTCCAGGACAGCCAGGACTACACAGAAAACCCCTGTCTCAAAAAACAAAACAACAACAGAAAAAAAGAAATGAAAGAAGAAAGAAAGGAAGAAAACAAAGAAGAAAGGAGAGGGGGGAGGAAGGGAAGCAGGGAGGGAGGGAGGGAGGGAGGGAGGGAGGGAGGGAGGGAGAACAAAACTATTTGTGCAGTTCACAGCAGGACCTGATACATAGGTATCATCCAAGGCCATATCTTCTGTTTCCTCTTCATCAAATGTGCAGTTCCTGGAAGTATGCTCTAGAATTCTAATCTCATTCCCACCTGTCCATGGATTCATTTTTCATGATGGTTAGAAAGCCCAGTCATTTCTATCCCAAAATTGGAGGAATCACGCCATGGGTGTACCATGCTAACACACAATTTTATATCATTGAAGTCCCAGTTCCCTTTTGTAGGACATGGTTGACTACTTTATACATTATCAGGACATTCTTTTCTTAGATACCTTCATGGGTGGCTTCTGTCATTACCTAATCCTCTGCTGATTTCTTGAAGGAATATTTCCTGACTGCTCTGCCCACAAAAGCCCCCACATGTCAACCTCCAGGTTTTATTTCCATCAAAGGATGTTTGTGTTCTCGTAGCTTCTTGCTTCCCTCTTTGTTAACTATTTCTACTACATGAACTAAAAGGCAGGAGAATGTGTTTGCCTCAAACCCTGGGCCTGGGCGCTGAACAAGGACTCAGTAAATATGCATTGGAAAAAATAGTGAAAACCTATCTACAAAAGTCCAGCACCAATTGTCTTTTTGGCGACGCCTTTGTCATGGTGCTTAGATTTCTGAAAACTTCCTAAGGCAGAGCTAATTCTAAAGCAAGAGTCTTAATATCTTAGCTAACCCAAGCTTTTGAGCAATTGCCAAAAAGAAATGTATGGGGGGGGGGGCAGAAAGATAGATCAGCAGGTAAGGGTGCTTGCCATCAGCCTGATGACCAGAGTTTTACTCTCAGAACCTGCTGTGGAACGATCTTTGTACACTGTAAATATGCATTACTCTCATTGGTTAATAAAGAGCTGACTGGCCTATGGCCGGGCAGGATGAGATTGGATGGGAGAGCCAGACTATAAGGATGGCAGGAAGAAGGAGGCCAAAGTCTTAGGAGTCACCAGCCAGACTCAGAGGAAGCAGGACATGTACAAAATGAGGTAACAAGCCATGAGCCACATGGCAGCAAGTAAAGGAATAGAAATGGGTTCATCTAAAATGTAAGAGCTAGTTAGTAACAAACCTAAGCTATTGCCTGAGCATTGACAATTAATAATAAATGTCTTTGTGGTTATTTGGGAATGGCTGGTGGGACAGAACTGACCAGCAGTCCCTATGAAAAACTCCACCTACAAGAATCTACACGGTGGAAGAAGAGAATCAACTCCCACATCTTGTTCTCTGTTAATGCGGTCACTATCCCTTTAAAGAATTGAAAAACTTTTTTGTCCATGCTTCATTTGACAGAACCTAAAGATCCCAATGCAAACCCTGTTCAAATCCGGATCAGGGTCACACTCTTCCTTGAAAGGGCAGTTCTGCCAGACCTGGTCTTGTTCATTTTAGGGGACACAGAAAAACCCTCCTCAGGATAAGAATTCAAATCAGGTTTTAAATTTCATAGCAGAGTGTCAGCTTGGCCAATTGATACCTGAAGGGACTTTTGTTCAGTTTATTGGTTTTTGTGGATGCTGAGGATTAAATTTAGCCTTGCCCAGAATAATCAGGTACTATAATGTTGAGATATATCCCCAGTCTTTTCCTTTTTCTTTCTTTGTTGTTGTTGTTGTTGTTGTTGTTGTTGTTGTTGTTGTTTTGAGATTGGATTTCACAAAGTTAGACAAAATGGCCTTGAACTCTCTGTAGTTCAGACTAGCTTTGCCTTGCAGTTTTCCTGTCTAAGCCTCTTAAGAGTTGAGATTATAGTCCTGTGTTTCCATGTCTGGCTTAAAAGAATCGTTAATCAGTGTTTAAGTTGGCAGCATAGTTGACTGATTCTTCTGGAATTTTCATCAACGTTCAGCCATGATTTCACAAGGATCCATTGTTTGCCAAGGCCTGCGTAAGGCAGCTAGGATTTAGATACACGGTGGAAGGCAGGTTTTGGGTATTGTTCTCTATGCCCCCTCTATTGTGCCCTGCATGACCATGTCCTCAGAAAATAATATTCTTGAGCTAATCTATCTCTCTCCTCTTAGTAAAATAAATACATATTGAAAGAAGAGTTGATGTTATCATCTTGCTTCCAACATTGTGGAGAAGAAGAGCCCCCAAAACATGTAAGAACACACCATCAAATAGCTCAGTGCAACACAAGATTCAAGTCTCAGAAGTTTAATGTCCTTGGCTTGATTGACATCTCTAAGTGAGTAGCCTTACCTTAACTGTGCTTAGCGCTAGAGGATCAGATAAGGTCAGCCCTCAACTGTTTCAACACTGACCAGGAACACTTAAAAAATGTTCACTGTAACTCCTTAACTATTACAAGAAATCATCTGTTTGAACATTAGCATGTTCTCTAAGAACATTGGTTAAAATCACCATTCATTACACTACCTGAGATAATTTCCAACTAGTTTAATAATAACACAAAGTTGCTTCAAACACACTTGAGAATTTACCTGCATCAGGTGGGAGAACAATATGACAAAGAAATGTGTTCTTTACAGAAGGAAACTCTTGAGTGTCTTCTCTAACAACCTCTTTCAAATATTTCTTTTCTGTCTTTTATGTTTCTCGGTTATTTTGCCTTCTTGTCTTCAATTGCTCGCTTTTCTATTGTGCTTGACTTTGTAGCTTGGAAATCTACGTTGACTGGCTGAGTCACACTGAAGATTTCCCCCTCCATCCGCCCGATGATAATTACAGCGCACACCAGCGGCCCTGTCCTCCCAGCACCCTTCTTAATCAACAGTCTGCTCCATCTGTATTCTATATTGGGCTGGTTAACATCTCAAAGTCCTAGAATCCTGATTAAAACAGTATTTGTCCTCTAGTTTGTAGAGGTAGTGAGATAAGTCTACTGTTAAAGTCACAGACCTGGAGCACTCAATAAAATGTGAACTGTAAGGATGATATAAATTTTTCTAGTTAGACATTTCTGTATTTTAGTGACAAGCATCATTGGTTGCACTGTAATAAGTAACTTCCTGTTGGCTTAGTACTAGTTTTCCTTCAAAGCCCATTGAGGAGCCTGGCCATTTAGACACCTAGTTTAGTCTAAAGTGGCTTTCTAACAGAAAGTGACCCAAGGGAGTGCTTACAAGGAACTGGGGGTTTAAGAATAAAAAGCTGGTTTCATCCTAAATGTTGAAATTATAAGATGTAAGTTGTAGGAGCTGTTGTGGTTACATATCCCACTTGTGGAAGGAGACCATCCAGGGTGAGAGGAACAAAATGATGCTGAGACATTTGCAGAGAGGAAGAAGGGTGGTACTGATGGTTCCAGGGTTCTTGCTGGCCCAGAACCTTGGCTTTCCCATACAAGACATTGTTTTTTTTCCAATAATTAATACTTTGGTCACAGACAATTTGAGTTTGAGTTTTATCACTTGAAATGAAAATAATCGTAATACATAGAGAGTAATGATGTGGGATTCCCCTCTGTATGCTATGAATACCATTGGTTAATAAAGAAACCGAGTTGGCCTGATAGGGTAGAACATAGCTAGGTGGGGGAAAACTAAACTGAATGCTGGGAGGAAGAAGGCTGGAGTTGCAGAGAAGTCACATAGTTCCCCCAGAGACTGACACTGGACAGAACTTTACCATGTAAGCCACAGCCACGTGGTGATACACAGACTAATGGAGATGTGTTAAATTAATATGTAAGAGCTAGCCAGTAAGAAGCTAGAGCTAATAGGCCAAGCAGTGATTTAATTAAGACAATTTCTGTGTGGTTATTTCGGGTCTGAGTTGCAGAGCAACCAGAATAACCAAGTATCCTCCTTCAACAGAGTAACCTCTACTTTCAGTAGCTGTTATAAAAAATAAGTGAGATAAAAAAAATCAATAATTGCCTCGCATATAACCTTGTATATAATACTTGTTTTAAAAATGGTATCCATTAATATTCTTCAGACAGTGCAAATATAAATTCTAAGTCAATTAATTAATGAACACAACTTTTCAAATCTTCCAATCTTCTTGAAGTTTCAAAAATCACAGAGGATCCTTTAGTTTGGGATCTTGAAAGAATTAAAGTGTCAGAAATGTCCTGAATTAATTTTACTAAATATGTTTTGTGAGTCTAACTGAAAGGTTCATGTATGTTAAACAACCTTTGAGAACAATTGACCCCAAGACCAAGAGTCCATGTTCCTTCAATGCATGTATTTAAGCATCCAGAAGAAGAGCAGAAAGAGTACAGGCTTATCTCATGGAGGTAGGTGCGTCTAACACATACGAATGTGTGAAACACCGACATGACAATAACCCCTGCCTTTACCGTGAAAAGCACACAGAAGAGTAAGAGAAACACGCAATCGGCAGAGCGTACCTGGAGAGACAACACACTGACGGTGTCAAAGTGGATGTGTCCATTAGGCTCTGTGACAGCAGGGTTGGCATAGCATGTCACACCATTGATTGCAGGTAACGGTAACGTTTTGGGCTGATGGGCTTTTTCTTTAGAACCGAAGTCATCATTCCCGAAGTGGGTGTGATCATTCTACATGTGAATAAAACAAGAAGGTTATAAGAAGAAAGAAAGTGATCATGCAGATATAAAGATAGTCTACTGTTTTTCATTTTATAAAAGAAAAACTTTATATATCTATAATGCAATCTCTTTAAAGTGCTAACATATCTCCTTTAAACAGATTCTTATGTACTAGATTACGTGGTTATTTTCAGCTTTCTCTGTGTTAGGAGATATATATGTTCTGATTTGAGGAATATAAAGGGAATACAAATTATCCATATCTATTATTTTTGCATTGAATCAGGGTAGTTCCAAATACACATGTCAATATATTGATTTTTTTTATTCTCTTCATATTTTGCTAGCATAAGAGTCAGACTGTTCGTATAGCTCACAATTCTTGCCTTTGTTGGGGATCCTGGGAAAGCAAGACATCAAATGTCTTTGGTCAAGTCCATTTACCTGTCCGTATGTTTTCAGTAGCATCTTAAGTGTTCTTTCAACAAAGAAAAGCATGTAAAATCCACCAAACACAGCAACCGCCTTCTCCACATAATTGTCAATTTTGGGATTAAATCCAAATGCCTAGGGAAGAGGACAATTCAGAAAAAAACCAAGTAGTTTAATTGATTTCTGGAAAACAAGGCCATAACTTCTTACTATGCAATTTTCCCCAAAGTTGTAAGTGCACCTTCACACAAATACTATGAAACATGAGTAACCAGATCACATGTGATGTATTAAAACCTTTTGACTAGAAGTCACCCTGTGAACTAAAACCACCAGATCTTACAGGCTCCTCTCTGGAACATCCACAGGAACATTTGCCTTGAGTGATTTCTGAAGCAGACAAGATGCTAAATATACATACACAGAACACTGCATTATGCTAAATGTATCATACAATACATTTGTAAAGAAAAGTGTGCTCTGATGAATATCTTGCATATCACCATAGAACCTTCATCCGGCAATGGATGGAGATAGAGACAGAGACCCACATTGGAGCACTGGACTGAGCTCCCAAGGTCCCAATGAGGAGCAGAAGGAGGGAGAAGATGAGCAAGGAAGTCAGGCCCACGAGAGGTGCACCCACCCACTGAGACAGTGGGCTGATCTATTGGGAGCTCACCAAGGCCAGCTGGATTGTGACTGAAAAAGCATGGGATAAAACCGGACTCTCTGAACATGGCGAACAATGAGGGCTGATGAGAAGCCAAGGACAATGGCACAGGGTTTTGATCCTACTGCACGTACTGGCTTTGTGGGAGCCTAGTCTGTTTGGATGTTCACCTTCCTAGACCTGGATGGAGGGGGGAGGACCTTGGGCTTCCCACAGCGCAGGGAACCCTGACTGCTCTTAGGAATGGAGAGGGAGGGGTAGGGAGGGAAATGGGAGGAGGTAAAAATTTTTAATAAATAAAAAAAGAAAGAAAGAAAGAAAAGTGTGCTTTGTAATTCTCATAACTAGCTAACTGAATGGCTGCCCTCAAGTCACTAATCTCTTCAGATTTTCAGCTTTCTTCACATTTGACAGGCTTTGGTAAGTACTTCTCTGAGGCTCTTTCTAGGTTGTTATCAATAAAATCTATAGCTCTAAGAATATATGCCTCATTTTTTTATTATGTATACAATATTCTGTCTGTGTGCATGTCTGCAGGCCAGAAGAGGGCACCAGACCTCTTTACAGATGGCTGTGAGCCACCATGTGGTTGCTGGGAATTGAACTCAGGACTTTTGGAAGAGCAGGCAATGCTCTTAACCACTGAGCCATCTCTCCAGCCCCTATGCCTCATTTTTATATACAGATGAAAAGCTAGAAGACTTTTGTTATTTTGGAACCTTTCAGGAGGGGCGTGGCCTGAACACTACCTTCACTTTGTTTGGTACTAATCTCTCCCTCTTCACGTACGCAGAATATGTGGGGCCATATGGCTCCCATATAAATGGATTTATCTCATTGGCGTCTGGCTTTTTTTCTTCAATGGTCTCTTTCTTTCCCTCTTTTATTTTCCTTCCATTATTTCTTTTTCTTATATGCCATAACAGAAATATTAAATAAAACACGCACATCTTATATTGATTAAGTGAATAATGTACTATAGTCATATCAAATAATACACTTTAATCAAAGAAAAACATTAAGTTGCTCTTTTTCTGTTTTTTTGTTTTGTTTGTTGTTGTAGTAGTTGTTGTTTTGAGGCAGGGTTTCTCTTTGTAGCCCTGGCTGTCCTGGAACTCACTCTATGGACCAGGCTGACCTCAAACTCGGAGATCCACCTGCCTCTGCCTCCCAAGTGAAGTTGCTCTTTATTTACTGGCCCATAACTGATTTTATCCTCTTGATCAATTGGGAAAAAAAAGAGCGAGTGGCCTCTGTCAACCACACACAGTTAATATCTCATCTTGCAGGCCTGTGGTAAGTAAGTATAGGAGGGAATATGTAGTCTACCTTCAATAATTTGGACATTTGATAATCTATAGAAAACAATAAACAATCAAATTGCAGAAAAATTAAATTTGCCAAATGAAAGGCAGGATGAAGTGTGGAGTCCTCCAAGGTGCCCTAGCACTGTCTGAGCCTGTCCTGATGCCTTCCTAGGACAGTCACTTTGTCTCTGACTCCAACATTCATTGGCACTCAAAGCAACCTTTGCCACTCACTGTGGCTCTGCCTTCTCTATCCACAGCCTTATAGATCCATCATAAAATGCTGCGAGGATTATGATGGCTAAAATGCACAACATACTAAAAGGTTCAAAATAAGCAATTATTCACAGAAACACATAGCCCAACCCCTTACCTCTGGAATAAGCTGGAAAATGGCATTTGAGAAAAGGGTCCCAATAGCCAACCCCACGAAATAAGTTAGAATCTTGGGGAAGTATGACTTCTTTATCAACGGGGTTAAAATCAATCCCAGGAGAGATGCCAAATTAATAATTGTCACCGACAGGATTCCGTAGATCCAGACTACAGGTACAAGGGAAAAGAGTAAACATGAGTTATGGCCAAGGAGCCAACTGCATTGCTACACAATGACCTGCAACATTTCTTTAAAGGCTTCAAAAATACCTTCTTCAAAACTAAAATTCTCATTGAAAGTCATACAGAAAATTGAGAGCATACATACAGCAGACTGAAAATTAATAGAAATGTTGGTAGGAGCTAGGGCTATAGGTCAGTTGGTACAACCCTTGCTTATCATCCACAAGGTCCTAAGTCAAGCATTTCATAAACTAAGCCTAGTGGTACATGCCTGTGATCTCAGCACTTGGCAGGTGGAATTAGGAAGAGCACCACTTTAAGGGCATCTTTATCTACATTGCAAGCTCAAGGTTAGCCGGGGCTATGGATGGGAAAGGAGATAGCAAACTGTGCTTGTGGCTTAAGTTGCCCTATGCTGCGGTGTGCAAATTCACTTTGCCAGGCCCAGATGAAGACGTGAGAGATGCTGACAACAGAGAGAGGTGGTTCGTCTTACACTCAGCTACCAAATAGGTACCCTATAATGCTACTTGGGAAACCATGAGGCAAGGCTATCCTGAGTCTAACAGTTAACTGTGTGTGCTGCCCATCACCTTGATTGGAGAAGTTAGTTTAAGAACTGGGCATGGAAGTGAAGCATGCACAGGCTAGCCCACAGGGTGGTCTGAGATGTACCACAGCCACTGGAGCCAAGTCACACATGGCACAGAGAACTGTGTGGAAGAAGAAACTGCCTCTGCGTTGTCAATTTTTAATCAGTCATAAGAAAATGCTTTTAAATTTTGTCTTTTCTTGCTGGCTCTATCAGCAGTATACAAGTAATACCCAGGGCACAGCAAGCGTCTGCCACATGTCAGGAATGGGGTTAAGCCATCAGTCTTGTAGGCCATTGAATCCACAAACCTGGCAAGGTAGAGACTACTACTTCCTCCACACAGCTGAGGAGGAACACGTGGAGTTCCTCTAAGCCCAAGGGACACAATAGAACTCTGAATTTAGGGACTAGAGAGGAGGCTCATAGGTTAAAAGCAGTTGCTGTTCTTGTAGAGGACCAGGGTTCAATTGCCAGCACCCATGCTGGGGAATCCAGTGCCCTCTTCTGGCCTCTGTGGGTTTTTCATGCATGTGGCTCACATTCAGACAGGCACACACACAAAAACACACAGACATCAATTTTTTAAAAAAAATACTTTTTACATATAAATATGAGAAAAAGATAAAGTGGAGCTGGAGAGCTCAATCAGCAATTAAGAGCACTTTCTGCTCTTGTGAAGGACCCTCGGTTGGTTCCCAGTAGCCACATATGGATAGGCTCACAGCTATCTGTAACTCAATTTCAGGGCATCCAACGTCCTATTCTGACTTCCAAGAATACCAGATATTACATGGTTCACATACATATATACATACATACATATGACATACAGGCATAGTTTTAACAAGAGTAAAATAAACAGCATTGTTCCTGGGAGATATATATATATATATATTATATAAATAATATGCTATATAAATATATATATCAAGCCTTCAATGTATGTTGTTTATTATTATTTCAAAAAAATTGAATAAGCGAACTTCTCCTTTGGTTAGTTGACTGTTGCGCAGTGAAAAGAATAGGGTTAGAGTTAAAAGACTTGGACTCTCCTGCACCTGTGGGAGCTGTCCTGGGGCAAGAAATAATTGGCTTCCCCCCGCCCCCACTTTTTTTTAATCTGAACTGTCCAGTCCCCTGAGATAGCCCAATCCCATCAGTTCTGAGGGTCAAAGCAAACTTACTCTACCCATAAACATAAAAATTTTGGTTCTGCCAGACAAATTCAGATTCCAGATACTCTCCCCCACTGGGTGCATCTGTCTCTTTGTGTGGGTCTATGGGGTGGGGAGGGGTATCGTGTACATGTGTGTGGTGTGTGTAGTATGCATGTCTGTGGTGTTTGTGTCTGTGGTGTGTGTGTGCTGTTTGTGTGTAGTGTGTACGTGGTGTGTATGGGGTATGTGTGTGGTGTGTACATGTTGGTGTGAGTGGTGTATATGTTGGTGTGTATGTGGTGTTTATGTGTGTGTGTTAGTGTGTGTATGTGATATGTTGGGGGGTTGAGGGTGTGATGTGTATGTAGTATGTGTGGTATGTATGTGGTGTGTGTGTGGTATGTGTGGTGTGTGTGTGTGTGTGCGACGTTTCCAACAAAAATGGCCAAGTGCTGAGATCTTTCCTTTTCTGTTTTTTTATTCTTTAAATCAGCAGAGAAAAAGAATCTGTTCCTGCAGTCCTAGAGAAACTCATGTGCACCGTCCACCTCACCTTTCTGAGTTCACAGCTCCATCGTTGGCGTGTGATGATGGATGCTTGAAGTAAGAATCTATGATTCTTATATCTTATTTAGATTAAATAGCACTCTATGAACTCATCCAAAAATAAGGCAGTTTTGGACCTTTAAATTACTACTAAGATATGATTAATTTCTCTCCTAAAGAAGCTAATTTATCATCCATTAACTGTATATATCAGTGTGGTTTATAAGGCAAATGAAAGGCAACTTCAAAAAACTGGCGAAATGTAAGATCTCTGAAAAATGAGACTATTTTATCTTCACACCAAAATGTCAATATAAATCTGTTCAGACCATCTTTGTATGATGGCCCCCTTTGAATTAGATTCATTTTGATTTTTTTTTAAGTCCCTTAAGTCCCTTGAAAGACCTTGAATTCGACTTGCAAGCAGTGAAAAGTTACATTCAAACTTGTATACATTTGGTTGTTTTCAATTTCCTGTGAGAAAGATAAGGGCTGGGGAGTACAGTAAACCTGGACATCTGTGCTATGGGCACTTGTGTGAGCAGCTGGGGACAGATCTGCAGAGAAGGACACTTGCTGCACAGCCATGAAGATTTTAGTTCAATTCTCTGTCACCCACATCAAAAGCTCATGGCTCCACACATACGCACAATACCAGTGTTTCCAGAAACAGAGACAGGGAGAACTGCCAGGACTTGATGGCCATCCAGGTTCAGTGAGAGCTCCTGCCTCTAGAGACCAAGGTGGAGAGCCACAGAGTGGACAACGGACATCCTCCTCTGACCCCAAAGGCACACATGAAGGCACTCCAACCCATACATGTATATAGACTCCACACATACACCCAGACACACACACAGAGATCAGACAATCCTCTCAAGCTGTACCAAGTACTGTTCCAGTCACTGTCATCCATTGGTTCATTTTGGTGCTACCCACAATTCTATGACAAAGGAGCGATGATTACACCCAGCTTACACATAAAGGGACGCAGGCAGAAAGACACTGAATAATTGTTCAAGACCACTCAACCACACTCAAATAAAGCTGTTAAGGTGCCGCCCCAAATGACAATGCATTGTCAAACAAAACAGGTGAGCTGAGGCAAGCACTCCACTCCCTTTACTGGGTTCTCTGTCCAAACATTTGGAGCCTTTCTGATCTTGTAACTGGAAACTGTTTACTTTCTGCTTTATGACTTGGTGGTGTTGACCCAAAACTCTCTCTCTCACTTCCTGCTCTCTCCTTCCCTGTTCTCACCTCCTGGCCCCACCTGACATAGAGTAACCTGAACAGCTGAATCTCTCTCTCTCTCTGTCTCTCTGTCTCTCTCTCTCTGTCTCTCTCTCTGTCTCTCTCTGTCTCTCTCTCTCTGTGTCTCTCTCTCTCTCTGTGTCTCTCTCTCTCTCTCTCTCTCTCTCTCTCTCTCTCTCTCTCTCTCTGTCTCCCCTTCCATCATTTGCTCTCACTCTTTGCTTTTCTGGCACACTCTTCCTCTGTACCCCAGACTGGCCTTGAGCTCATGGTGATCCTCCTGCCTCAGGCCCTGAGGTTCTAGGATTGTGAGCCTGAGAAACCACACCCAGATTTAGAAATGCTTTGGAATCTCAGTAACTTTCCTTTACTGGTGACTCTTCTTGAAACTGTGGGCAATACTGAAGTCAATATTATCCAAGGTACTTTATGAGTGTTGTTATTTAGTCCTTACAGCAACACTGTGAGAAAGGAGCTAGACTCATTGAGGAAACTGAGGTAAAAAGAGGTCAAAACAGGCTCCCAACAAGGCCAGAAAATGGACTTTGAAGTCTGTGCCTTTATTCACATGCATTCCCAGTAAGTGCTAGTATATTAAAAGATCTGTTGCATTTGTTTTCAAGTGTAAAGTATAAAGCATCAAAATGTGAAAGGCTTCTAGAAATGTAAACAGGCTCTAGCAAACCTTTGTCATTCTGGCATCTCCTTCCATCTACAAATGCTAAAAGGTTAGCAACTCCACGCTTTAGGAGTTCATCTAGGAACACATTAGTTTCCCTCTACCGTCTATCACAACTGCAGACAAACTGACAAGTTTCAAAATAACACAATAGGCAAAAGGTGACAGAAAACTGACTCATCAATTAAGCCAAATAATATGCAACCTGGTATCACAGTATATGGCTTAAAATCAAGAAGTGGTTGCATACAGACACATATAATTATCTTTATGATGTGGCTGTAGACCTAAAACTCTCTAGAGCAGTGGTTCTCAACCTGTGGGCCTCAGTCCTATATCTGCATATGATATTTATATTATTATTATTATTATTATATCATTCATAACAGAGGCAAAACTGCAGTTAGGAAGTGGCAATGAAATAATTTTATGGTTGGAGGTCACCACAACATGAAGAACTCTGTTTAAGGGTCTCAGCATTAGGAAGGTTGAGAACTCCTGCCCTAGGGGGACAGAGAAGACTGTAGGTATGGAGAAAGTGGGAAGGGGAAAGGAGAGCGGTTTGGGGGGGTAAATGTGATCAACGTACAACATCTATTTGTATGAAAAAGTCCATATGTAACAGAGCACAAAGTTTGTTGAGTATATACAATAAAAACGCAATAAGTAAAAGAAGGAGGGGGAGGAGGAATAAGGAAGGAGGAGGAAGAGAAAGAGGAGGAGAAAGAGGAGAAGGAGGAAGAGGAGAAAAGAAGAAGAAGAAGAAGAAGAAGAAGAAGAAGAAGAAGAAGAGGAGGAGGAGGAGGAGGAGGAGGAGGAGGA
>NC_022022.1:30320658-30327894 GCF_000317375.1 Microtus ochrogaster | reverse complement strand
GATTGGGAGTTTAAAGTGTACTAAGGGTAGTCTTGATCGCACAACGGGAAGAGTGCTGCTTACAAAGCTTATGAGCTCCCAGTATCCTTATCTAAACACTGGCTGAATCTTATTTTACCAGGAGGTCTCTCACAAATTAATTAAAAGCAATAAATGAGAAAAGGGTGCCTGTGAGCCTGATCTCCTGCTGCCTCTCAGACCTTCCGAGGGAGTGAGGTAGGTGGCGGCTGCTAGGTACCTTCGGAAAGACTCGGCTTGGCATTGTGCTTCTCCTGATCCTCGCAGGGATGAAAGTTCAGCTGCTGTAAGATCGCAGGGCAGATGGCAGAGAAGTTCGAGCTGGTTATCTGCGTAGCATTTGAGAAGCCGTGAAGAGAAAAGATGTCTTCTGCGGACAAACACTGAAACAGAGGAAACACAGGAGCACCAGCAGTGATGCGGTCAGCACGCGTGGGCAAGCACTCTAAGCCTTAGCTTCTAAGGAGACAGACTGCATTCCATCCCGGTATACGGCTCTGGTTCTACAGCAGAGCCCACTATAGAAATGAACAAACCTCCACAACGGCGAACCAGCCCATTCCTCTAATACTAGGAAGAAACAAACAAAATGGCAAAAGGATTACTTAATCAACAGCATATCTAATGTGAACAAAAGAAAGATTAAAAATTGGTTTAGAAGTTGAGAAATACTTGAAAAATAATAGTGGGAGATGGCTGTGGCTATAACTCAGGGGTAGGGGTAGCGGACTTGCCTGGCATACACAAAGTCTGAGTACTCATTAAACATGATATGAGCCGGGCGGTGGTGGCGCATGCCTTTAATCCCAGCACTCGGGAGGCAGAGGCAGGCGGATCTCTGTGAGTTCGAGACCAGCCTGGTCTACAGAGCTAGTTCCAGGACAGGCTCCAAAGCCACAGAAAAACCCTGTCTCGGAAAAAAAAAAAAACATGATATGAGCGAAAGCACACTGGTGGCATTTGAACTCAGAGCTCTGTCGTTTCAATTCACCTTTTTGGTTGTTTAAACAGATACTTGGAGGGGCTGTCAGCATGGCTTTCTAGCATTCTGTGTTGATAGATATTCGGTTCCTTACAGTCCCACAGTTTAAAAGTGTATCTATCTACGTAGCAATAATAGTTCAATTATATAAAAAGTGTTTTAAAATCTATCTTAGCACAAACTATTGTTTATCAAAATATGCATTAATCTAAATGATGATAAGTAGCTTTTCTATATTATGGAGAGTTTTGGAGCTAGTGCTGGGCCATTTAGAAATTCATTAACTTTTTAATGAGGCAAAGAATCTGCATTAGAAAAAGAAATCTCTTCAAAAATAATTTTTAAAGGCTCATTTACTCTCAAGTGCACTTTCACTGTAAACTATATTCTAAATACTTGCGTTACTAAGAAGATAACAAAACAGATTAAGCAATAATAAATTAATACTATAAAAATTAGAAAGGGTGGGCAAACGCACTCGCTCAAACAAAAGCCTGAGAAATATTTTTTGTCTGTTTCAGCCAATACTCCAGTCCCACTAAAAGCTTAGCTTTTAGTTCTATAAACTTAAATGTTTTTTTTTCAAAGTTCATGTCAGACCCCTAATCCACAGGATGGTGATATACGGAGATAGTCTCCTGTAAATAATTAGGGTTCGAAGAGGCTATGCAGGAAGGGTCCTAGAGGATCAGTGTCCCATGAGAAGGGACATTAGAGAGGACCGCGTTGGAAGGAGCCCGTCTCTGAGCCACAAGACAGCCCTCACCTCACGTTCTAGCGCTCTGGGACCTTGGACTTTCAGTCCCTAGAACTAGAAAATTAATTTCTATTGGCTAAGGCACTTTACATTGCCATGGCAGCCTGACCTGAATAATTCCCTGTGGATGGTGTTGAGATGTGAAGGTTGGTGTAGAGGCCAGAGAGATGGCTCAGCAGTTGAGAGCTCTCTATGCTCTTGCGGAGAACTGGAGTTTAGTTCCCAGAACCTACACAGGGCTACTCACAGCCCCCCCTCCCCGTAACTCCAGCTCCAGGGCATCTGATACCCTCTTCCGGCAGCAATGGGCCCTGCATGTACAGGGTACGCATACAGATAAGCAAGGGAAACACAGACACATAGAAATAAAAATAAATATTTTAAGTTAATGTATTTGACCATGAAAGCACTTGGTTTCACGATAGAAACGATAAACTTAGAAATTGTAAATATTGATAAAGGAAACCAATGCTTTCGTCAGGGAAAAAATGTAAAGACATCAAGTGCAGCAAACTGCACGCAACTATCAAAAACTGAGATGACAATTACTTTACAAGAAATGCATGTTCAGATTTTTTGAAAGATTTTTATTTTTTCTTCTCTTTTTTTCATTCTTGAGGTTTTAATATTACCCCAGTTCTTCCCTCCATTTTCTCCCTCTAAAACCTCCCATTTGCTCTTCCTTGCTGCCTTTCAATATCATCGCCTCTATTTCATTGCTATTGTATGTATATATGCACACGTATGTGTATGATGTGTAAGAATATAACATGTAAGTATGTAGACGCTATTCCTTATCCAACCCATTCTCTTGTGTGGTATATGATACCGACAGCTGTGCACTGGCCATCAAATACCCAATGCTGCTCTCCTCTTAGGCATTCCTATAGCTGCAAGCACAGGACACTAGACACAGAAGAAGGAAGTAGCTGGGTAGCCAGCTGGGGAAAGGTAAGAAGGTACAGCTCATGCCTGACCTGGAGGATGCCCAGAGGCAAAGTTGCCAGACTCAAAACCTACAGAGCATACTTGGGGCAGTCTTGGTTCCGGTCATGGACAGATGTGCCAACACAAACACAAGGTGCCCAGCAAAGGAGCCTTAACCCACATGGTCTTCCGGCTCCTCAAAATAAAAACACGAGGAAAAAAGCAAAGCGAGCTATGAATAACGTCCAACTTGTCAGAATTCAAGCCCTAAGTCATTCAAAATGTGACAATTATTAAGGAATTCTTTTTAGATCCAAATCTGAAAGTCAGCTTGCTAAGGCACAGTTAGTATTTCTTCGTGAAGTAACAGTTTAAATGCCGTAGCCTTTCAAGATGCCCTAATTGCCCATTGTGTATTACTAAAACTTCTCCTGTGGGCAATCAGGAAAAAATAATCAGGACAGTAAAATGAGAATAGAATGAACACCTTGAGAGAACTCAGAATTCACGATCTGTCAGTATTTATATAGACTTTTTGCTGGGCAGGTGGTCAGAAATTACAGTAGTTGACAGTTGCAACCACCCAACAGGCAGAGAGATGGCAAAGCTCAAGGTTGCGCTTGCCTTTTGGAAAGAGGATGAGCACAGACTATGCACCCAAACAGAATCAATGCAGGCCTAACGGGCCGAAAATTGCTCATCCACAAAGAAGTGGAAGGCAAATAAAGTTGAACAACGGCCTATTTATGTCTGCTTCAGTCTTAGTTTACTAAGTTAAACCCAGAACTAAAGAAGGCAGTGTCTCTGAAGGGGCTGAGTCTCCACTAGAGAAGCAAACAGAATTTAGAGCCCAGTGTCTCTGTAGGGAAAGCACAAAACCGGTTGGACCAGTGGCACTGCTGAAGTCTGACCCCTCTGGAGCACATCCTTTCATCTCCAAACAATGAGTGGTACCCTCTGGGATTTACGGGGTCACAAGAGGGTGTGGTAAGAACAACTCACGGGTGATAGCACCCTTTACCACATGGCCTGAAGACTCACCGCACGTCCCAGACTGTCACACTTACCTACTAACAGGTATTCTTCTTCTCTAGCATCCCACCCACACTATGACCTTCTAGGCTCTGTGCTCTGGGGACCTAACTCTCCTCTGCAGACACCCTGACATCAATGGGTTGCTATTCGCTCCCCTCAGCCAAGGTAAACTGGTTTGTAGCACCTTATGTACACAAGACAACCAAGGAAAGGCAGCCATGATGGTAAAGATGGTTTAGGTTGCATTACACACAGCCCCCGAATTATACTCAAAGTCATTTCACCAAATGACTTCATGCATCTGTATCTGTGCCCCTGCTCCTTCCTTATCCCAACTCAAATTTCTCTGCTTCATTTCTAGAAGTGGCATGCTCGGGACTAATGTAAGGGAAGGATGTGGGAAAGATTACAAGTTCCTCCCTCTGCATTTTACACAACTGAAATCTGTGTAACAAATTATTACTATAATAATTATTCTTATTATGATGACCCCCCCAAGGCATGTGGCAAGACTTGAAGCAGTAGCCTTCCAAAACTTACAAGGACTCTCTTCTTGGTTAAATTTTAGCCTGACCCCTCAGGCCTCAACTTTAATGGTCATTGTTATGGGGCCTTCATCTCCTCTTTACTAAAGAACTTGTGAAGTTATTTAGGGAGAATGCTCCCACTCTGAATGACTGACTACTTTCAGGTCAAACTCACACGACTTTGCCATGGAGGCTGTGTTTGCGGTGTGGATGACTGTCAAACAGGCTGTGTTCTATCTGTACTGGGGATTCTTGTCACACAGGCTGTGTTCTCTCCTTGTATATATAGGAAGTGAGAGTGACGTATAACACTTGCCAACGTACTGGTGATTAAACTTAGAAAGCAGTACCAAGGCCAGTTCATTTCCCTGGATTATCAAGTAACTCCTCTATGCAAACAGTAAATCCCATTACAAAGAGCCAGAGGCTGGACAAGGGCTTTGAGTTCCAAGTGGAAAGAACTCTTAACTTCTTTCTTTTTAGTGACTTCTGCTCCCTTCCCTGCTCCACCGCTGACTGCTATGGTTTCTAGAAAAACTACAGCTTCCTTCTGGAATCCGCCAGGTGTAGAGAGGTGACCCAAGCCTCAACAGCCATGCTTCCCCCACGCCACTTGACAGACAGCCTCCTTTTGTAGGCAGGAATGCCACAGTGGGGCAGTGACATCAAAACCTTCCTGCCACGTTCAGGTACCTCTGCTCACTTGAGGACCTTCCACTGCTTTCTTGCTCTCACTCAATGTATTCATTAAGCAAACAGGTTATTTACACTTTCTCCAGATGGTGCAGATGTTGGGAACAAGTGCTGGCCCCCATCCTCAACAGATTTGTCACTTGGCATAGGAATCGGATATAAAATGGGTTAAGTTATTATGAGATAAAGGTTTTCAATCAAAGAAAAATCAATTGCAATTTGATGACAAACGAATTTTCTAAACAAAAATAATCACAGGCATCCTGAGAAACAAAAGCTATAGGCTTATTAACTACTAATAAGAGAAGAATGTGGATGAAGAAATCATATATTGAAAAGGTAAGTTGTCCACGATTAGTTTATGGGAGGTGAAGATAAAATTCAAGTCCATATATTCTCATGTCTTCTCATTACTAATCCATTGGAGACTGACTGCTATGTCTCTGTTAAACACACACAAAAAAAAAAATGACTCAAATAATAAAAAGAAATTCACTTAGATTCTGCAAAGGAGTGCATTTTATCGAACCTATTGGTTGTTTGAGTCATAAAGTTAAATTACTCTTTAAACTACTTAGGATCCTTGTGGCGGGGGAGAAAAGGAAGGGAAGGAGAAAGGAAAGGAGGGAGACACACAGAGAGACAAAAAGAGAGAGAGAGAGAGAGAGAGAGAGAGAGAGAGAGAGAGAGAGCGAGAGAGAGAATCAAGATAGGGATGCTCTCAGGACTTAACAGCTATTCACATTGTGGGAACATTACATGATCCCCCGAGTTTTTGTTTTTCTTGTTGTATTAATTCTAAATTTTATTTAGTACATCAAGCCATGAGTTATTATTGATCTCTCATATAGCCTCTATTCCAAAACTCTATCGCTCTGAACTCCGTTCACTCCTGCTACTTTGCCATCTAAAACTGCTCCCTGACTTCCTAGATGGAAATAGAATGTGTGGGAGTGTGGAGTATCACATTCACCCCACATATAACAGCTGTGAAATTTCAGGCTCTCTCGTGGATTATAGGATATTTTAGAACCTCGACAGACTCTAGGATTAGTGGCTTAAATATGGAGTACCATAGATTGCAAATGCTTAATGATCTTAATCTTAGAATCCATAAAGGAAACCAAATTACATGTAGCTCGATGGGACAGGAGAGTCCCTCTCAAATGTCAGTGTGCCATTATGATGATCACAGGACCATCTAGAAGGCATTTTAAAATATAGGTTTCTGGGTCTCCCGTCCAAGGCTCCTGTTGTACTGTGTGTAGCCAGACTGGGGAACCACTTGTGTAATTCAGGGCTGCTGCTTGCTGGATTCAGTGGTATCTCAACAGATGCTTATAGGAACAGCTAATGGCCACTTCTTTATCTAAAGTTAGATTCTTCATTTTATGACTTTTTATATTGCTGTTTCTGGTCCTGGAGGCCCATCTCTGAAGCCCTGAGCTGCTTCAAGTGATCCTTCAGGATTCAGAGAGCAAGAAAGGAACACAAACAAGACGCACATATTTAAAGGTTGAGATTTGTCTTTACATTGCACCTGGTGGTTGTCTATTTTTTCACCCAACTGGGACTATCATTGAGAATTAATAAAACTGTGAATTATTTTCAACCTGGAGTGTACCTTTGATGGCTCCTGGTGTGGAGCTACCATTGCATTCTGGAGAAAACAGAAGAAGAGTGTGTGAGGTATCTGAGCTAATATTTCCATTCCTGCCTTCTTAATGTTCTACTATCCACAGAACTCTCCCATAGCTACTGTTTCCAATGGTTCTCCAGTTGCCACTATTGAAATTGGTTTGAAAATTACTGAGAATATTACCATATACTTTGCATAGAAGCAAGTATGAACAGTTCCAGTTCTTGGAAGAGAATAAATGTCAATGCATTATATTAAATTAGAACAGCATTGATCTTTTTTATTTTTTCCTTATACTCATTTAATATTGATGATGAAAAGCCATTAACATGAAGTTTAGTCTCTAATGAGAAGCACATGTGATTCACGCAAAGTCTGCTGCCTCTGCTTTTCACGTTGACTGTGTCATGACGTTTCCTTATGTACCTCAGTTATACTCAGTCATGTGATTGCATTCAAATCTCACAGGAACATCACCAAATCATGTGTTGTGATTCACCCTTAATTTCTATGAAACATGGCACCAGACAGATCATCCCTTCTCAAACATTCAATCTGACAGAAGGCAAAGTTTACTTTGAAACTCAAATCTCATCGCTAGAACAGTGCTTTAAGTAAGTAATCTCCTTTGCCACAGTGAGTTTTGTACAGGAAAAAA
>NC_022022.1:30301281-30320558 GCF_000317375.1 Microtus ochrogaster | reverse complement strand
GACACACAGAGAGACAAAAAGAGAGAGAGAGAGAGAGAGAGAGAGAGAGAGAGAGAGAGAGAGCGAGAGAGAGAATCATTCACGTGCAATTTTACCACATCTTGCCCACCCCATTATTCAAACAGGAAAACTGAGGTTCAAAGTGTCGCACTGGAGCAACAGAAACTAACAACAACGCGTCGCAGTGCCTCAAACACAGCCTCACACGCCTAGCACAGCTGGAAGGGCGGATCACAGTCACATGCCGTCAAAAAGCTGTATGGGTACCATCTGGATGCGTTGATCCCCTACAGCTGTTTAAAGCCAGGACTTTTTTTCCAGCTCCCAGCAGATCCGTGCACCTGACCCACCTCTATGTAACGTGTCTGTGAGACTAGGACCGTGATGGGCCACAGATTACAGCAGAGAAGAAAACAGTGACAATCTAAAATGACTCTCTAACAGGAAAGAAGCCGTGCAGATCCCAAGTTCATGTGACCTCAATATCACTCATACTAAGAGGACGGAAACCATGCCTGGCACACAGCAGCTCCTGGAACCAGCGACAAATGAAACAGACGAGGAAATGAATGGATAAACTCGTGCCCGGTTTTGCAACCAAATGTAAAAGTGCATTGAGATCCCAACAGTAGCCCAAGTGGAATGAGCACAGAAAGGAAAGGATTCCTAGGGGACAAGCTTAGACCCCAACAATTTACATACATAAATTTAAAGTGTCGCTTTGAATGTAACTGGCGGGAGGTAGGTCTTTCTAACGCAGAAAACAAGGAAACATTTCACTAATTTATCACTTTAAAGGTCATAGAGCAGGTGGTTTATAGGCATGACACTCACAATAGGAACATTCAAAGCCAGAGTCGCTGAGGCAATAAATTACCGCCAGGTTTGTTTGGCGTGCTATGGAACGGCCTAACTCAGTTACCAGAAGCGCGTCAGTGTTTCTCCCCTTCACTCCAGCTGTCCGCTCTCTTCCAGCCTTTTCAAAGTGTGCCGAGGCTTAAGTGCCTCTTCGAAGTTGATGCCATCTTCTGGGGCTTGGGTTTTAGACGCGTTCTTGACACCGTAAAGGAGAAGATTGGAGCAAAGAACACCCCAAGTGCGGAAAATAACCTCTAGGTGTAGGAGGACACTGGTCTAGGGACGCCAACTGTTTCTCTGATCTTAATGTTTTCATTTTCATCTCTTTTTCTTATGCTTCTTACTCAAGCCTGAATGGTGCACATGTATTCTGAACATCACGCAAACACACCACTCACATTCATGCATACGGACACACTCAAGTGTGTGCTCACGTCCACACACATACATACAAATAACATACAGACACACTGATACTTGTAAATATACATACATACATACATACACACACATGAGCATGCACATACATGTGCGCACATGCGTGTGAGCGAGCGCACACACACACACATACACACACACACACACACACACACATTCTTAGAACTCTTCCTGAAGAGTAGATGAAAAGTTCTCCTCCTAAACATATTATTTTTAAAAGACCAAAAAACATGCCTTGCTTAATTATACCCTGTTAGAAAAAAAAAAAAATCCTGATGAGGCCGTGTGTAGAAATAGCATCGCTACTACAAAGCACACAAAGGCTAATTTAGAGACGAAGTTTCCCAAATGTTGATGGTATTTCTACATAGGTGCTGAGGTTATAAGTGATTTTTTTTTTCTTTCTGCCTGTTTAGATATCACAATTTTAAACACTGTACTTGTGTTTCTATTTGTTCAGGAAAATAAAAGTAGGCCATTAATTTTCCCTGTCATTTTAATCTCTTTGTCTAGGTTCTTACACACATGGAGGGCGAGCTGGGAGTTTGTAGAAGGAGTTCCCCAAACAGAAGTTGATTTTACAAAAAGAAACATGGGAAATAAAAAAAATAATTTCAAAAGCTAAACCTGCTTTTTCAAAGAGTTTGGCGAAGTTTCCGGACTTTACCATGTATGTATGTATGTATGCATGTATGTATGCATGCACACATAACTGGCATGATTCCCACTCGGTATCCACTGATATCTACCCCAGTCTGTTTCCATCACTCAAGACCTTCTCGCCATGAAGACCCTGACCTAGTATGGAGACAGAGATGCTTGCTCTGGGTTCCTGCTCTCAACCCTGACTTGTCCCAAAGGCAGGAGTACTTTTGCTTTGTGTCCGTGAGGTAGCCCCCTGGGCTTTTGCTGTGGTCTAAGTTCAAAGGGCTGGTTGTTCTGCCTCGCTCAAAGACCTCCTCCTCAACCTCTCTGTAAGTGAAGTATGTTCTATAAACCCTCTGCATACAAGGACTGTATTTATCCATCACAGACATACTGGTTCTCAAAGCCTAGTCCTGGGTACCTAGGGTTGCTAGAGAACGCGCATGCTCAGACTGATTCTCATCATGTTACTGACTCTCTCTTTCCCCGCTCTCACTGTCTTCCACGTGAACAGGGCATGGCCCACGTCACAGCAGATTAAAGCCTGCAGCTGACGTGACAGTCCCGGGAATCTGTTAAAGCAGCACTGTGGAGCATAAAGCAGTTGAGGAGTTCCTTTTCATTTAAAACACTCCCATGTGGGATGGAGGAGATACGACACCTTGGTAAAGAGCACGAGCAACCAACAGCATGAGCTGCTCTTGCAGAACCTGTGTTTGGGTCTCCGCATCCACTTCAGAAGGCTCCAGCTCCAGGGAGATGCCGAGTTCCTGACCTCCTCAGCACCAACACTCACATGCACACATCCACACACAGACCCACACACAGACGTACACATGATGGACACTAAAAATAACGAATCTTTCAAAATGGAAAGCATCAGCATGCAAAGGTTTACTATTGTTATTGTTAGTAAATTGAAAATATTTTTTTAATTTTCTCTCTTTTGACACTGGGTCTTATGTAGCTAAGAATGAACTTAAAGCAGTCCTCCAAATACCTCTTGCAGAGTGCTGAGATTATAGGCATGAACCACCCATGCCTAGTTTTATTCACTACTGGGGATCAAACCCAGGGCTTCGTGTATACTAGGCAAGTATTCTACCAAATGAGCTTCCATAGCCTTTTATATTTTTTGAATGGCAGTGTCAATAATCTTTTAAGACATAATAGTAGTGTCTATAATCTATTAAGAGACATATCACAAAAGCTAAGACTTTTTATGTCCCCTATACAAGAGTGTGGGGCAGTTTGGGAGCTAAAATATTTGAGAACCTAGTATGTAAGATTAAGGATCATTGGCGTGGGAGATGTTTTTGTTTGGGTTACTATTGCTATGATGAAAGACCATGACAGCAATTTGGGGAAGAAAGGGTTTATTTAGCATGGTCCATCACCGAAAGAAGTTAGGACAGGAATTCAAACAGGCTGGGAACCAGGAGCTGATACAGAAGCCATGGAGACTGCTACTTTTTGGCTTGCTCCAAATGACTTGCCCAGTCCACTTTCTTATAGAATCCAGGACCACCAACCCAGGGACGGCACCGTGTGCAGTGGGTTGGGCCCTCCTCTATCAGTCACTAAGTAAGAGAATGTTCTACAAGCTTGCCTACAGCCCAGTATTATAGAGGTGTCTTCTCAACTGGGCTCCCTCCTTTCAGATGTCTCAAGTTGACATAAAATTAGCCAACACAACTGAACCCTTGTCAACTTAACACACAACGCTTTTTAAAATATAACTTTTCCTTGGGGGGGGGTGTCATTCCCAAGATATCAGATTAATAAATATCACAAACATAAAATATATTTCAAATGTAAAAAAAAATCTCACAGTCTTTACCAATTCAAACACTTAAAAATAGTCCTCCACAGACCTTCTTTATTGACAGTAGTCACTGATAAGAAAGGAGCCTCACACAGGAGGTAATGTGACCGCTCTAACAGCAGACTCAGGAAGGTGCAATCTCCTGGTCTTCTGCTCTGACCTAACAGGCTACTAATACTCCTTATTGCACTTTACCTTGGTTTCAACTAATATAAGATCATAGCCCAGGAAATTAACTGTGTATACAGGAAAAAAAAAGTCCTGAGTTGCTTGAACTAGCTTCAGAGAGAAAATGTCTCACCTTGTCACCGTGCTGGAGTCAAAAGCAGGATCCCCAGAAGAGATTCCTTTTAACTCAACCAGTTAGATGCTAATGCAAATCAAGCCCACAGGTCAGTATAGCTAGCTACCAAGGCTATAAATGCTCAGCCACAAGGAAACTTCACAGCCACACCCCCTCTGAGACATAAGGCGTCTCCTTTCTAGATCCACTGGTTTCTTATGACTCTGTGAAAATGCATGCTTGATACTGTTGTTAACTTGTCTGTATGCCTATATAAACTGAAAGCTTTGTGGAGATCACCCCCCTTTTTTACCCTTAGCCTTAGGCTTTTATCCCTTAACCTTTTTGCTTTGCCCTTTTTCTTAAGGCTTATACTTGTACCTTATGCCCTTCTTCTCTCTTTTTTGCATCTTCCCCCAAGGAATAAAGAAACATGTAGGTAAACATGCCCGAGTCAGTCAGTTTGTTCTACCCTGTAGATCCCATTCCCAAGCCAGGCTTCGCTAGTCCTAGAAGTCCTGTTCTGAACCCTGAGAGAGTGCCGAGGCTGGTACCCAACAGCTATCACTATTCTGGTGGTTTGCTTATAGTTTCATAGATTTAATCCATTATCATCACGCAGGGAGCAGGGTAACAGGCATGGCAGGTGTGGTGCTCAAGAGCAGCTGACAGTAGTATCCTGTTCCACAGGCAGAGAGAGACAGAAACTGGCCATGGCATGCATGGGCTTTTAAAACCTCAGAGTCCACCCCTAGTGACACTTTTCTTCCAACAAGACCACACCTACTCCAACAAGGACACACTTCTTAATCCTTCTAATCTTTTCAAAGAGTGCCGCTTCCTGGTGACTAATCATTCCAATAGATGTGCCTATGAGGGCCGTTCTCATTGAAACCACCACGGTCACATAGCAGAGGACTTCTAATAGCAGAGTCCCTAATGTAATCTTGTGTAGCCCTCATCCTATTTGTCCTACAACACCACAGGACTCCTGTTAGAAACATCACTAGCACCGCCTCCTCTGACTCATTCTCCCCCAAGACATACACACATACAATAGCAAAAACAAACTCTCGAAACTATGTATTTTCTTGAGTACTAGGACACTTAAAACCTCGACTATCTATCTCCGATAAACCCTTCCCTTTTTGGAGGAATACCTCTTCCAACATCCACAAACTCTATACTCTAATCAAGCTCTAATAAATCCTGTATTTTTACCGTCAGTGTGACTTTATAAACCCATGACCCATAATTCTGATACTCTTCTCTCAAACTATCTAACTGCTTCCTGTTCTGCAAAGCCCCCTGTGAAACCCACCTTCAGGACTTGACATTGTCAGGTTGATTCCTCCCTCTCTAGAACCCCACACTCATATTATTTATTTGTTTAGCACTTACTATAACTTCCTTATAATATTATCTATTTACAAAAATGCATACATTTTAAGCAGACCATGGACATCTAGGGAGGATGGACTTCCTGCATATTATATTTCTTTGACTCCTATCAAGGTTTTTGATATAAAGGAAGCACATGAGGGGAGATTTAAAACTAGGACATATATCTGAAACGAATTCTGAGAAATGTGGGAACATTTTTAAAGGCATACGTTTTACATTTATTCTATGTAAATTTCCCAGAATTATCTTAGCATTGACATCAGGGTTTCCAAATCTTTCTAAAAGATGTACCTATGAAATAAGGAAAAATATCTATATCTACACAAGAAAAAAGAATCTTAGAAACTTCAGAAATTAAATATAATAGTTTCTCATTATTTCTTTCTACTCGGATAACATATTGTTGAAATTTTAATATATGTTGCTTTCATGTTGCTCTCAAAATTCATTTCCAAGGAAAACAAAGAATTACTGATTTATTTCAATCGAATAAGCCATTTAGCTGGACTGAACTAATTTAGAAAGTTGTGCTGAAACCAATTTCTTAAAGTTAATGTCAAGTTCACAATAGTGGTGTTTACTTAGAATCCTCCATCAGGATACTGAGGCAGCCAGCCTGGGTCACATGACTGCATAGCTAGACCATGCCTCAAGGGGGAAAAATGTTGTATTTCTCTTCACTCAACAAATATTACCTGAAAAGCAGCCACATAGTAGACACTATGACTGTGCTATTGGTAGGATATAGAAGGTAACTCGGTGTCTTTGTCTCTCACATCACAGATCTTGATAAGACATCAATATAGCATGGTCTGCCAAGTGTCAAGCAACCTCTCCTGAAAGCAATGAGATTGCCAAAGTTTTCCTAAAGGAAGCAATATCTGAGCTGACATTGGAAAGGGAAAGTAGAGATATGTTTAAAGAAATATGATTGTGAGAATCACCTACCAAGCAAGGAGTTTTCAAATGATTTGAACTGTACTGGGAAGTCTTTTGGAGCCAATGTATTCAGGTTTGCTCATTATTAAAGCAAAACACTGGGCCAAGATGACTAAGACAGAAAGGGGAATGAGGACATGATGGGTACAAGGACATCAATCACAGGGGACATCCTGCCCCTCACAAGAGAGCGTGCCTGGCTAAGTTGTCTGACTTTATCACCACTGCAATCCTATTACATAGCTACATTTTTTTTTCTCCATTACACAAAGAGGGACACTGGCGTTCAGATCAAATAACAGACATTTAGGTTACTGTGATAGGACTCATGCATGTTATACATGAGAAAGAGAGAAAAAATAGTGGAAGGAGGAGAGGAGAGGTAAAAAAAGGGGGGGCTGAAAGAACAGAGTAAGATCCAGGTCTTACCTAACATTGGTGGGGAGAAAACAGGATTCTCGAGTGTCTGCCGGTGAGATGGAGTTGGTGAGTTCAATTTGGGGCAAGTGCAGACATGCTGAGTCTGGGAATGGGGCAGGGTTGCCCTTTATGACCACGGCTGAATCCCAAGGGAAAAATCTACACCAAGGCAACCCAGGTAGAAAATAGGTACAAATACAGAAAGAGGTAAGTGTACAGATTAAAGGGATTGGGAGAGTGTGTAGATTCAAAAGAAGATGGGCCTGAGGAAGTCTAAGAACAGCAATATTGAAAGACGAAGGAAAAATTCATAAAACATTAAAAAGAACCTAACAGCAATTTAAGTAAGGCATGGCTGCAAACAAGGAAAGGGTGGGTTTCAAGGAGGTTATAATGGCATCATAAAAAATCCACAGAAAGGTGAGCCAGGAGCCACATCCATTGTGTTTAACACATCAAGGTCCAGGTGACCTTGTGAAGAATAATCTCAAGGAAGCTGTGGGAGTCATCCGACCATAGTGCTTTGAGAAGTGGCTGGGAAGTGAGGAAATGGAGGAGGCACTCAGGCAATTCTTGATCCGGTCATGCACACAAGGAGGCACCAAAACCAGCGAATACTCAGGGGACTCATAACAGAGCTGCCTGACCAACACAGCATCTGCTTCGGATCAACAAGGGCAAAGAACTGAGGATCAGAGCTGGCAGCCCCGTCTCCCCAGAGGACTGTGAGAACTAACGGGATGGTACAGAAGGAAGCGCCAAGCACAATGCCTGGCACACCCGCAGATATTAGCCATTGTTCCCACTAGAATAATAGGAATTCAATGCTTCCTGCCACATGTACTTCAATGCCATTCGTCCCAAGATCAAGAACTGCTTCTCATATGAATAGATATAGGTAGAGTGGCACATACTGACCGAACCCTGAGAGCACAGCTCTTGAAGAAAACCATACTCCATCATGATTCCTCACACAAACCCATGATCTGGTATCAGTGATACCATGTGACCTTTAACAGAAGGGCCTGTGTGCCATAGAATGCATGATTAATTCATGGCACATGATCTATTTCTCATCTCAAATCATACTACTGATACTGCTGTCCTCATCAGTCTGACGCCTACCCTACTGCTCTTCTTCCCCATCCTAGAAGAAGCCATGAGTTTCTTCTCTTCCCAGGGAGACTAAAATGACTATTTCTCTAATTTTTCTCCCAGCAAATTAAGGTTCAACTAAACTAAGAGGGCCCTGGGTTCTCTGGCTTACAAAATCCATATCGAGGTTTGCATAGATTTAGAAGTAGATCTAAGCTTAGAAACCACAATCTAACAGTTTCTAGAAGCACCGTATGGATCCCCAAACCACTTACATTTTAGGGATGATACAAAGGGTATAAAGAAAGAAAAAAGGTCAGAGAATTCCTAAGAACAGCCTGAGAGGTCCTCTGGGGGGAAGGCATAATTCCAGTATCTATTCAAGTACTCTTCCTGTCGCTAGATTCTACACCTAAGGCTGACATCTTCGGGAACGTACCAGTGCTCCATGAAGGGAAGAAGAGGCAGAGTGGGAGGGCTTCTCTCATAGTGAAAGTCACCAGACCGAAAGTCCCCAAGCTGGCGTGCTTCTCCATGACCTCTTTATCTCACTAATCCTGGCTGCCTTTTCATGCCATCCCTTCCTCTATAAACTGACTGACCATAAGGTGTTCAGGTCCCCAACGTTACATGCAATACAATTGTATCAGTTAATGGTATTACGAGGACAATGGCTGTGCATTCAGCACATGGTCTGAGGCAGGTCCACGCTGATCGTTTTCTAAGCATTGTCTCTTTTACTGCTCTTTGTGTGAAGCAGCTCAAGGAAAGGATTTTGGTTTTGTTGTTAGGTCAGGTCGCACACTGGATACTTGAGTGTCTGAAATACAGCAGATGTACTACGCTTGTCTCTCGCATAGTCACCCCCCCACCCCCCCCACCCCACCCCCTTCAAACCACCCTATCTATCCATTTCCACTCACAAAGGTGAACACTATGAGCAAAGAAAGGAGTAAGTCATTTGACTGGGACAAATATGTTACTAAGTGACAGAATCTAAACTTCAGCCTGAGGCTAGATGCCACACTGTTAACCATTGTTACATTGTCTAAACTAATCAGAGATCTGAAAGACTCACCCAAGTAGTGACAAGCATGGATTAGACTGAACTAGGCTCATAGAACTAAAACCGCCTCAGGGGCTTTGTCTAAACTCATTTATTTTAGAGGCGATGTTTTTCTTTTTCCTCTAACTCTTCAGCTAGACATGTATATATTTCTTTAAAAAGTAGGCAAACTTCTGAAGCAAAGATGTTAAATATTTGGATTATAAGGATGTAATGGTACTTTTCTTCTTAGCACCATTGATTCACTGACTTATGCTTTCGTCTCCCTTAAACTTCAGCCCAAAAGAAACAACAGAGAATCTTTGGAAGGAGACAGAAACCAAAATTCAACAGAACTCCATTCTGAAGACTTAGAAGCTCTCAGATTCCATCATCACAAACGTAATCTGACGATCGTTTCATTTCTTTAGAAATCTCGGGATTCAGAAAACACACTTGGCTACAGAAACAGACAACAGGGAAGCAGTCCGAGAAGAAGGTGACTGGTGTCCATTACAAACAAGAGTCTACCATTAGGTGAGCTGAAGACTCTACCATTAGGTCTCTGAAAATGGTGTCGTTTCTAAGATTGTCTAGGGCTTCCAAACTTTTTTTTTTTAATAAGTAAATTACGTAAAGGTTAACTTTTCACTCTTGTTCATCCCTTCAAGAACACTGCCCTGCGTGCGGTTAACTCACAAATTCCAGCAACCAGTCACAGAGTTGCCTTCCCTGGGGTCAGTTTTCTTTCCTGTAGGGAGCAGTCAGCCATCCTTCTCAGCTGCAGGCCTCATTTTACATTCCTATTTATGTTCCCATTATCCTGTTCTTAGCAGGTCCCTCCGGTTACCACCGGAAGTGATAAATGATGCAGGATTCCAAAGTGCGTTAAATTTAAAGAAAGCACACTAAAACTAGGGTCATGGTTGCAAAGCAGTGGGTTTCACAGTGGGAGAATTCAGCCCCTGCCTGTCACTGTCCCTTACGGTGGGAAGAACCAGGAAGCAAGAATAAGTCATGAAGCATGGAGAGAGTCTAGAGGCTACAAACCTTTCGCCCGCCTGCTCTACGTGTACCAGCCCAGGAGAGAGCACAGCCGTCAAGGAGAACTTCCTTCTCCCCGTCCTGATAGCTACCTCGTGCCAATGCCTTGTTATATGACAGCAAGTGATTCTGGAGAATGCTCTGATCACCTGCATTCCCTCCTTGCTGCAACTCGGTCCCCAAAGCCCATGCACAAACGCTTCCCCAAGCAGAATGCAGTCAAGGTCTGTCTAAAGGAAGAATTCCACTCATATTTGCCAGAAGGGTTTCCATTCCAAAGTGCGCTGTAAGCACTGGACTGGAAGCCATCCCAATAACACAGGTATTTCTCTCACATTCGAGTGTGTAGTTATGGAAGAAGGATCAGCTGCTGCTCAAAGTGTTGTCTCTGAGGATGGGGAAAAATCAATCTAAGCATTAGAATTCATGAAAATTTCTTTCCATGAAAGGGAATGTGTTACTCTCTGGGAAATCCAACATGTAACTAAAAGGTTGTGTAGATAAAACTGGCAAAAGCAGATGTTCCATGAGTATGTATTTTTTAAACCGAAGCAGAATCGCAGAGGTGACAGGGTTGTGACTTTTCCAAAGCTATTCCTAACTCTCCTACATCGTGTGTCCATGCTGTCTGGTAGAGTGGGGACCAAGTGTGTACGACCTTGTGATATGACTTGCAGGCTTGCTCTGGTGATATTTAAACACCATGGCTTTTCTAGCTTTATTTGTTTAGTGTGTGTGCACACAAGTTTTGGCTGTCTATTATCAACCCAAAATTCCCATCTGTAATGAGCAAACGTGAAGGATAGCAGAGACATCTTCCTTTTCGATAGCCCCTGTGCACGTCTGGGTTAAGCAGCGGTTTTCCTTTTCTTTACACTCATTGCCTGCACACGCAAGCCAAGGCACTCCTGTGGAAGCCAGAGGCCAGTTTACAGATGGCAGTTCTGGCCTTCCACGTGGTGGGTCCAGAGGAACAGACTCCGGCCATTAGCCTTGGCAGCAAGTGCCATTACCTGCTGAGCCACCTCCTGCCCAGAACTGCACTTTGTCTCACACCCCGACTTTTCACACCTTCCCATCTTATTTACTTATTGCATAAAAAGACCTCTGAGGTGTTGAGGAGGCAGCTATGGAGGACATCAGGACCTAAGTTCAATTCCAGAATTAATGTTTAAAAAAGAAAAATATAGCAGGCACGATGGCATACTTAAAAATCACAGAGCTGAGGGGCAAAGACAGACAAATTCATCACGCTTTCTGGCTAGCCAGCCTAGCCTCCCTGCCAGGTTCCAGACAAGTGAGAAGAAAACCTTTCTCAAAAACACAACAGGAATCCAGACGGTACTGGTACACACCTTTAATACCAGCAGAAGCAGGCTGATCTCTGGGAGTTTGGGATCAGCCTAGTCTACAGAGCTAGTTACAGGACAGTTAAATCAGAGAAATCTTGTCCAAGAAAAAAAAAAAAAAGATGAGGGAGGAAAACCCTAAGGAATGACAGCTGAGGCTGTCCACTGGCCTCTATGTGTGTGGGCAAGCATTTACACATATGCAAGCGCACACACAGGCATGCACATGTTCTCTCTCTCCCTCTCTTTCTCTCTCTCTTCCTCCCTCTCTCCCTTCGTCCTTCCCTTCCTCCCTCCCTCCATTCCTCCCTCCCCCCCTCTGAAGACAAGGACCTGCTTACTCAATCCCTTGTAGCCCTATGACTGTTCCCTTCATCTGACTAAGCAGTGGGCCACATAAGCAACTGATGGTTAGTAACTTCTGGCCATAGTTCAAAATATGAGGTAATGGCTTATCTACCTAGATAAAATGTTTTCTTAGACTATAACAAAAACGTAAGCACTACCGCAAAAGCTTTTGAGGTTATCAGGGATTCCAGCACTTATGACATTAATTCAGGTACCTAATCTCTGTGCCATAGTCTCCTGATAGAGAAGACACACAATGGTGCCTTTTATCATAAGAGTGTTTTGACAACAAAAATGTGGTATTACAAGTAAATAATTAAAAGGGTTGTATAGAATAATGAGATATTAGAAACCCCTACACTTTATACAACAGGGACCACATGACTCGTGGGGGAGTAGGTAAAGACACGCACTTGGGAGTGAGATAGGGAAAGAATGAGAAGCATTCTCCTTAAGTGGATCTCACCCACACCTGGTGCCAAGGCAAAGGCAGCTCTTGACATCACAGCCAAATGAATGAATCATGCAGATCCCTCGTTTTACCAAAGCCTGCAAACACAACACGCTGTGCACTGCCAACGATGGGAGGGCTGGGGTGAAGAGGCATCAGGAAGCCATCATCTAGGAGGATTAAAAAGGACCCAAGCATCACCTCTCTACATCCCACCCCCAGGGTCTCAGGAGAAGCAGCAGGCTGGAAGGCATTGCTGCCAGATTTATTCCTATCATACCTCGACACAAAAAGGCCAAAGGAAAAAAAGAACGTGTCCACCCATCATCAATGCTTCCTAGAGTGCCTTCCATCACTATGTCTATCATTGCCTTTACCCCAGGAAAAAAAAATATGTAACAGATGACAATAAGAATACATACAATAATGTATATTGTGTATGCAGTGACCAGCATTCACACATACACACATCTTTCTTGCTATGTACTGCTACCCTGATCATCCATTACATGAGGAAGGAATTATCTTTCTACTGACAGAGACCTACATACTGCAAAGATGTGTCACTCATGTTAGTTTAATAAAACACTGATTGGCCAGTAGCCAGGCAGTAGATACAGTCAGGGTGACCAGACTAGGAGAATTCTGGGAAGAGGAAAGGCAGAAGCAGGCACCATCCAGACACAGAGGAAGCAAGATGAGAATGCCTTTCCAATAAAAGGTACGAAGCCACGTGGCTAACAGATAAAATTTATGGGTTAAATTAAGTTGTAAAAGCTAGTTAGTAATAAACCTGAGCAATAGGCCAGCCAGTTTATAATTAATATAAGCCTCTGTGTGTTTATTTGAGACTGAATGGCTGTAAGACCCAAGTGGGACAGAAACCTCCATCTACATTCTAGCTTCATAAGACCAGAAAGAATAGAGGGAAAAAGACATCATAACTAAATGACCATTCCAGGCCAAAGATTGCAGCAGCAGAACAGGGACATAGTTTGGTGATAGCATGCTTATCAAATAAATAAATACAGTTGAAGAATATGTGTTCTTGGGGTGCCTTCTGCATAAGCCTGGGAGGAAAGCCTTTAAAAGCGCCTTCTGCTACCTCCAGGTTGAAATGGTCAGGATATTTTGTAAAATCCACTGCAGCTGCCTCCTCCGTTCCCGTCTTCACCCATCCCATGCATTCCATGCTCTCACGCTAACTTTTAGAAACGCAAGTCCGGGAGGCAGGAACCTCAAGAGTTTGAGGCCCTAGAAAAATGACTCCAAAATTTTAAACAAAATGTCTACTGCATACAGGGTATGAACCAGGTTACTATGTAAGCCCCTAAAGGGAGGAGGGGGTCACTCCCACCCACCTGTTTCAAGTCTCACTGGAGAGAAGTGTCGGGGTGAGACAGTCACGCAAACAGAAAAGCGCGGCGACACAAATGAAATTACACACGTATTGCATTGCACTATGATTGTGAGGGCTTAGCAGACAGATCCCTGCTAGGCAGGCAGACAGAAAGGGGGGGGGGCAGTCACAAATAGATAATTTAAAATGACAAAAGTATAGCTCCTTCCCAATACTCTTAGACCTGGGACAAAGGCCTGGTTGTTTAGTGTTCCCTGCCTGTGGATCAGTATGACAAGTTCAAGACCTGGACCAGGACAAGTTTACCCCAGGTTGTTGGCTTATTCCATTCCCTGTCTTTGTTCAGAGTGACCAAACCCTAAATTAGGGAAAATCCCTCAAAGATTTTACACTACCCCCCACTCAAATACTTTAAACAGCTCCCTCAAAGAGAGGCCAGATTTGGGGCTCCCAAGCCTCCTCCCCCACTTCCCATCTCACCCCCAGCCCCACCCCACTTGGCAGAGTGTCTTTCTCTTTCTATGCCTTACTGTAGTGTGTGTGTGTTTCCTCACCCCTAATAAAAGTCTTTCTTTACTGGTTGATTCTGTCTGCTATGTCTGAGGTTTCCCATGCCACCACCTGTCGCACGCAAGGTTTTTTTTCTGACTTTTAATTCTTTAACTGTCAGAGAAAATGATCCCAATCATGCCCCCCAAGATGGTAGCAATTGCATCAACTGATGTAGAGCCACCAATTCCTCCTAAACTCTTGGCCAGACCGAGAAAGCTCCTGGGAATGCAATATCTAAACAGACAGAGCAACGCACGTGAGCGTCTATGGTACCAAAAGGTAGCTTGGAAGATACAGAACACAGCACAAAAAGGCTTTTCAGCCATCTTAAAGCATTTGAAGTTTGATGTGGATGATGACTACCTAAGCAGTAGAACATGAGCCTAGCTCCTCAGAATTCCTGGGTTCCATTACCAGCACTTCAAAATAATAATAGTAATAATGATTTAAAAACAACAATATAATAATACTAATGATGTATTCATAGTTTATTTCACAGGGATGAGATGGCTTCGAGGAGTGATATAATAAGCTCTGGATTTAAAATAAGCACTGGTATTTATAGACATTAATAGAGGTACTTGTTGAACATATATAGGTAACTGATAGTACCATAATAAAAATCTTGTGAGAATTCAGAAAATAGAGAAATTGAGGATTACATGATTTTAGAGCAAGATTAACTAGGTTTTTTCTAAGATGTTTATTTTGATTGGCGAACTCATGGGAAAGCAGGTCCTTCTAGGGAAGACATTGAGAGAAAGCACACAGAAATTCAGAGAAGCATGAATAGTCCTGCGGGTGTCATGGCAATGAAGCTTGGCACAAGGGAGCAGGGCCTCAAATGCTAGGCTCAGGATCTGGACTTCATTAGTGAAAAAGAGTTTATAGACTGTTACTCAAAGAAAGATTGCCACCTTGCTTTAGGAAGATGGTTTATAAATTCAAATAGTCTAAAAATAGGCACCCTATCGAAGAAAAGGCAACTTGATGATAATAGGAACGGGACGGAGAAACCTCTGATGCAGGGGATGGCTGCAAAAAAAGAGTTTATAGACTGTTACTCAAAGAAAGATTGCCACCTTGCTTTAGGAAGATGGTTTATAAATTCAAATAGTCTAAAAATAGGCACCCTATCGAAGAAAAGGCAACTTGATGATAATAGGAACAGGACGGAGAAACCTCTGATGCAGGGGATGGCTGCACGGCACTCAGGAAGAGCTGCAGAAGTGAAGCCCGGGTGCAGAGGGACAGAATGCAGCAAAGGCCATAATGCCACCTACCATCCATTCCAGAACCCCGGGAATGTTTGCAAGTGTTCCTAGAGATCAGCATACTAATCTAGAAAACAAGGGTTTCCCTTTTGGAGCTGTTGAACCAGTGTCCCCGTGACAGAGCGTGGAGATAAACTTCCTGAAGACAGGAAATAAAGGGAAAGTAAAGGAGGGGAATGGGAAAGCAACACGGGACACACGGAAGGCAGATCATCATTCCTAGATACTCTGAACTCTGGGCCTTTCTCGTGAATGGCAAGCGCTTCCTGGGACAAATCAGTCTCTGTGTCAGTCGAGGGGCAGTCCCAGAGCCATCTGGCTACGAAGGCCCTCTTTCTCACATAGTTTGGGTTATTCCACCTAACTTCTTATCCACAGTGGCCATTATAAATCAGAATTATAAGCGGGGTTGTTTTAGTCTCTCCACTATGTCACCTCTGTTTCTCAAAGCAGCAAGGTAATGGGGCCTATGGTTGCCCCCCATCCAAATTTATCAAACAAACCTGCTGTTGATTCAACTGCTCTCAAAGCTCTCATCCAAAAGTACAATTTTGTTGACAGGCCTTGTAGAAGATTAAGAAATTTCTGGCCCGAGGAAACCTTCTACATTCTCGGACTCTTTCAAAGTCAAATAGCTAAATGTCCCACAGTAGAATTTATATCGCTCTGCTCTGTGGTGGACTGAGAACTGAAGCGGCATTCTTTCGAGTGTGACGACATTAAAGATTCTAAATTTCATTTGATGGTTTTATGCTGGGGCACATCTGAGTGCCTTGGCGAGTCTATCTATCAATTACCAGTGAATTAATGGATTCTTCTAGATTACCATTGTCATCATTCCACCAGTGATTGCTGTTTTCACTGAGACTTCACAGAAGTGCAAATGGATGTTTGTTAAGCCTGATTAGTGTAGGAGTTTTTCTTGGCTTCTCTGTTTCCAGGCTAATTACTGGCTTCTTCCTGCCTCTTTCTGATGCTCATAATGAAAATACACATGCAACCTCGAGAAAGAGCCTAAAGTTATCAACATATAATTTACCTATTGAGACACCCTACCATCTTATAAACTAAGAATTGTATTACTAGCATATAAAACCAATTTTCCTACAGTGTTTAGGCATACCCTCTACTATCTTTGCAAGGGTAGCTTGGGGTCTTTGGCCCCTTTAAAAGTCACCTCCAGACACTGCCAGATAAGGCTATCCTTTAAGTCAGCACAGTATGTGACCTACAGATACAGTTCAAGTCCTGTCCCTAAACTTCATTCCAAGCAAATGACCACACCTACCTAGAAACTAGTCAGCTAAACTATCTTTTTTTTTTTTCTTAAAAGAAGAAAATGCATGGGTGATGTTGGTATATGCCTTTAATCCCAGCACTTGGGAAACAGAAGCAGTCAGATCTCTGTAAATTCAAGGCTACCCTGGTCTTACAGAGCGAGTTCCAGGACAGCCAGGATATTACACAGAGAAACCCTGCCATAAATAAATAAATAAATAAATAAATAAATAAATAAATAAAAATAAAAAAGGGGAGGGGGCAACAATTAAAATATGTGGGCATTTCTTTTTACATGTAATTTTTTAAACATTGAATCAAACTTAAAAATATGCAAGAACTAGAACTAGAGACTGCTTACATTTAAAAATTCTTCATAAGGGCATCACAAAACTCTTCTAAGTCAAAGAAAGACCATGTCACAGCAACAGAGAATCTGGCATCTTAAATTATATACATTTTAAATGTTGAAAGACATTACTAACAGAAGCAAAATCACAGGGCTGGGGCTATAGCTAGTAGTGGAGCACTTGGCATGCATACAAGACACACCATGTCTAACTCCAATCCCAAGAGGGAAGGAGGAGAGGAGGGGAGGAGGGGAGGGGGAGAAGATGGAGTAGGGGTGATGGAGGGAAGGAAGGAAAGAAGGGAGAAGGCAACTGAACTATAGTGCTGATGAAATGAGGGAATTTATCTAAGTAAAGTTTCCTTAATTATAATCAAACATCAGCTTCATTGGAGAATGCCATGTTTCCAAAGCAGAGTTTATAGAATGTAGAATTTCCCAAAATATCTTAGCCATAGACAAAATGGTAAAGCATCTATGAACTGCTTCATCGGCAGTTTAACATGAGTGGGCCAGCAGAAACCGGGGGATGAAGCATTGATTTAACTGCCCCCTGTCTTGGCTTACAGTACTGGGGATTAGAACTCAGAATTCTGGGCCGCCATCACCAAGCCCCGTAGCCTCAGCTCTGTGACAAGTATGATTTCTAATTACTCTCTAAAGTTCAAGTCTGCCCTCAAATTCAAGCCTGAGAAACATGTGTTTAATTATTTTGAATTAATTCTAGAATCAAATACTTTACATGACGGGACAGCGACTAGAAATTAACTCCAATCCCAGCCTGCCACCAACTGAATCACCAACCCTTCTGTGAGCTGGGTCTAAGGTGTCCTCAGTTTCCCCACCAGTACAGTGTGCCCTTCCAGCTGTTAGGCAGGGCCTTATGCAATACACACAAGAGCGCTTTTTAAGTGGGAGTGGTCACTCATCCTGAGACTGATAAGGACGCATGTGACAGGTTCCTTCTGCTGACTGGGTAAGTTAAGTCAATAGCTCTCTTTAGGCAAGATTGAAAAATATCATTCTTTTCTAAGACACATGTCTCGGGGTGGCTTCCCTCGCTCAACTACTTCATACACCTTTCTATCGACTTTTCTCTACCCCAACAAGCCTCTGGTGGCTCAGCTTATCATTCTGGCTGCCAGATCCCTAAAAGTAGTCCCTGAGTCCCAGTGAACGAACCTGTGAGAATTAAATGACACTCATCAGTCACCACCTCAAACGTTAAAAACTTGGCGAAATCCTTTCTCTGGCGCTTCTCCCTTCTAGAAAAGGCTGCCCTGCGGATGGAAATTTGTGGAAACCATGGACCACCGGGCTGCTCCTTACCTGGTTAAAGTGCAGCTGTCCTAGATCCAGAGCTCCCTGGTGGGATGCAACCCCCAGACGCTCCAGTAGGAGCCCCAACTGCTTGGCGGACAGGCTCCGGTTGGCGCCGAACACGCTCAACACGTCCTCACTGAAGGCGAGCTCCGGTCCCTCCTCCTGGTGTCCCAGGCCGGTTGCCGCCAGCAGTAACAGCCCGGCCACTGCCCGGCAGGGAGTCATCGTGGAGCGTGTGGAGCCTACAGCACCGGAGCTGTCGGATGCAGGGACCCGCGAGGGTGCCCTGGTGTCAGTGCCCTTGGAGTGGGAGGGCCACCGTCCCGCGTCACTGCCTGGCCCAGTTAGCGAGACACTCGGTGCCCGCGGTCCTCTGCAGCCCCAGACCTTCAGGGCATTGAAGAGCTAGCACAGTCAGGAGGCGATGATAGGCGGCGTGGCCCCTCCAGGCCTCGTGCGGAACCTGAGATAAAAGGAACAAAGGGGGGGACAGAGATAAAGGCCACTGGGTCAGCCTCCTGCGGGCCCCAGAGCACAGAGTGGCCAGAGTCTCGAACTCCAAGCCGGGCGCGGGGCCAGCTGCCCGGAGCTGAGTTTGCTGAAGCCTCAGGATTTGCTTACAGTGTGGTGACACTCGCTTGTCCCGGATATAAAGCCCCAAGCGCGCCACACTTCGGGGAACTAAATCCTCTCCGACTGTGCAACCCCAACTCCTCTTCCTGTCTTGAGGTTTTGTTTTCCCGCTGCAGACGTGGAAGGGTAGGGACTGTTACCCCCCCCCCCAGGGAGCTGCAGAGAAACACGCCTTCAGGACCCCCAGGTTCCGAGGTTCCCCAGTCTAAGCAGGACCCTCTCTCTACTCGCTGTGGACTTGGCAAGCTAATAGGAAGGAGACGGTAGCCTCTCACCTCTAGTGTCTATGTCGGTCTCTGAGGTTCAAAATATTTCTCTCTCTCTCTCTCTCTCTCTCTCTCTCTCTCTCTCTCTCTCTCTCTCT
>NC_022022.1:30300288-30301181 GCF_000317375.1 Microtus ochrogaster | reverse complement strand
CTCCCTCTCTCTCTCTCTCCCTCTCTCCTCTCTTCTCTCTCCTCTCTCCGTACCCCCCCACTCTATCTCTGGGAAGCTCTGGGATCCGGCCTGCACCCTTTAGAGATAAGAGGGGGAGGGAGGGCGCTGTCCCCGCCTCTAACACGTGGTGTCACACTCCCCTAAGCTGAGCTCCCGAGCGTGTCCACGCAGGGGCGCAGGCCGAGCCTAGGTGTCTACCTCTGGGTCTGCCACCCCAGTCGCCCGGGTGCCTGCTCCCTCCCTGGAGCCCAGTTCCAGGATGGGGTTCCTAGTCCCCTTCCTGGTGTCAGGTGCCACTTTTTTGTTGCCTCCGAGGAATCAGCTTCCTGGAGCGGAGTCGAGAGCCCCTTGCATTGTCTAAGAAATTAACAGGAATTGGCTTTTTGCCTCACTTCTTAAAATCAGAGGAGAAAGAGGAAGCCAGATCAGTCTCCTGTTGGTGGGCTAGCTGAGCCAGCACGGTCCTTGCGGGCCCTTCCTGACGCCGCTCGGGATATCCGCAGATCACACGGAATGTTTATTTGTTCAGATGAAGGTTCAAGAAAAGCTGACTTGGGTGTGAGGTCAACAAGTTTGTGTAAAGCGAATGTGGTGTTTGGAGGACAAAGGTTGTATCCGGTGGATGAAACGATCCAGAAATAGAGAAATAAAGTGAAACCGGCTTGGCTGTCAGATGGCTAAAAAAGAATTCAAAGTGCGGCTCATGCCTTTCAGGGTGGGTGTGCTTTAAACTCCGAAGAATAGCAAGTTCAAAAACAGATACACAGCTAACAGACAAAAGAGGTGGAAGGAAAAAGAAAGTATTACTCATAAGAAATTTGGGGGTTTCCCTCCTTTCCCTCTGTGTGTGTGTGTGTGTGTGTGTGTGTGTG
>NC_022022.1:30288607-30300188 GCF_000317375.1 Microtus ochrogaster | reverse complement strand
GAGAGAGAGAGAGAGAGAGAGAGAGAGAGAGAATGGGGGAGGAGGGAAAATTCCAGGAAGGTGGGGGCCTAGGTGAGAGCAGCTGCAGGACTGTCCAGGGAAGGAAAGCGGGGCAGGGCTCTACGCTCTGTCTCACAGCAGGGGCATCAAGCAGCTGTGCCAGGGCAGCTGCCAGGAGGAAGTTTTCTGCATAAGTGCACCAAGCACTAATGTGGAGAATAATTTCTTCATGACTGGCAGCAATTCAGATCAACAGATCCCGGGTGAGTGCTTGCATCTATGGGACACAAAAAGCCCTGCCTCGAAAGGCCCTGGCCTGAATGATCTTTGAGAGCAGATTCTTTCCAATTTATAAATAAATAAAACTCTATCCATTTGTTGGTGTTAATTTACAGAATGATGCTCAAAAAGCAAAGTTCTCACCTACGGGTCTAAAGTAAGTTGATAGCACAAAGGGCTCCTTCAGGACCCAGCTGAAGCTCTTTATTGGAGTTTTCATTTACTGGAGTGTGGTCTGTTTCTCCCTTTTGCTTTGGTGACTAACAAGTGGCCCCTGCACATGAATGGGTGCTTTCAAAGGCTGGTCTCCACCCAATAAGATGTTTTTTTCTTCCCAGCATACCCACAACTGCCTTTGAGGACTCAGAGGTGTGCTGACTAACCTTGGGCTGGGGGATGAGTACAATGAACAGATTTTCAATAACACAAACGTTACATTGTAGATTTTTTTTAGTATAATTTGACAGCCACGGATGTCTATGCACATACTTGCCAGTCAATCAAATCCCATAAAATAACAAATGATAAGCTGCTTGAAAACCTAAGTATAGTTCATACAATATAAGTATGAGACTAAAGAAAATACTCATAAAATTGCAAGTTGACAGATAGTTAGGGCTAATTTCTAGTTCTTCTACATTAATAAATTATAATCGCCACAGATCTACTAGATTCTGATTGGCTCTCAAAATGTGGCAATTTATCAGTAATATAACTAGCAATGAAAAAAGGTTACCAGTTTAAAACATAAGGCACAATGTACAAAACACATGCTTTTTTTTAGAAATGTACTTTGAAGTTCAAATAGTTTTAAATGATAAAAACGAGGTTTGCAAGCCATGAATGTTGGTCAGAGGGTCTGAAATATGTTCTTTCTGTTTCTGACTCAGGCGTGTGAAAAGTCGCTTGACAAACACAGGACTCCTCAATTTTCTCATCTAGAAACAAGATGATTAGCAAAGTTGAGAAGCCATCCAGACTTTTTGTTTCTAAGCATCTAATTTAAAAGTAGAATATAAAATATGAAAACAGGAGAGAATTAAGAATTTAATTCTGCAATGGAAAGGACCGCTGATTTCAACTTTTTCAGGGTTTGTTGGATTTTTTGTTTGTTTTTTAAGACATGGTCTCATATAGGCCAGATTGGCCTCAAGCTCACTATGTCTGTACCTGAAAATCACTGTTGAATTCTGATCCCCCTGCCTCTACCTCCCAAGGGTTAATTAGACCTATACTTCCTCTCCTGCTAGTGGTGGGTCTCGAACCTAAGGCTTATGCTAAGCAAACACTCTACCAATTGAGTTATATCCCAGCCTACTTTTCTTAATAACTACAATTTTTTTCCAGCCCAAATCCTTTGTTACTGTAACATACAGGGGCAAATTTACTTCTTTAAACTGTGTCTCTCCGTGGAAACACTAAGAAGGCCATGGTTCTCAACCTTCCTAATGCTGCAACATTAAATACAGTTTGAAACAGTTCCTTGTGTTGTGGTGACCCCCGACCATAACATTATTTTTATTGCTACTTCATAACTCTAATTTTGCTACCATTATGAATCATCATATAAGTTTCTTTGGAGATAAGGGTTTGCCAAAGGTTGATCCACCTTGACCCACAGGTTGAGAACTCTGCTCTTAAGGACATCTAGCTTACTTGCCTCCCTTTCTTCCCAAAGAGTATCAACAAATAACACCGGCACGGAGAAGATCCTTAGTGACATGGTGGGGCTTGACTAAGGGAGAAGGGCCTGCAAGGGGAAAGGACATCAAAGGAAATTAGAGTCTAAACAATGCTGTGACTGTGTCTAAGTAGGGGAAGTGACAGAGAGTCAGACTATGCATCCCTTAGGAGTCAAGGCTCTGCACATGCACACAGGCAAGCCGTTATAGTCCAAAGATGATTCAGGAAGCAACCTTCTCAGTGTGCTTTGTCAGAGCACACCTAGAAGAGCAGAGTGTCCAAGAGGCACTTGGACAGAGTGTCCAAGCAAAGCAGGGGCCTGGTGTGGCCTGCAGAGCCCAAACACAATGGGGGGGGAGTAACTCTGGGAGAGAAAGAGAGGCAATCAGAATGGTCAGTTAGAGCCTTATATAAGTGAATCTGTGAATCAGGTAAATATGACTATGCTATATGTCATCTACTGGTACACTCAATGTCTAAGAGGGTACTTACAAACATGAATGGGGTAGGAACTAGACTGAACTAGTAGTTTGGGGCTAAAGTTGAGATATCAACATTAATTGCTCATTTCTATTATTGAAACAGGCAGATAGAGGTATCACTGCAATTAGCTCCTGTCTTAGCCATTGAGAGGGCCTGGAAACAATAATATCAGTGAACACAGTGAGAGCACCAAACTTGGTGTGTCTAAGTACTTTTTTCCCCTATGTGAAACCAGGGCTACTTGTGGAAATGTATGATTTCCAGGCCATGAAGGCAGCAAAAAGATGAACCTGGAATGCCTACTTACACTTGGAATCCTGGAAATGAGCATGTTCAAAAAAATGGAATAAATCGCTATTAAATCATCCCAGGTGCTGAAGCAGGAGATCAGCATTTCACATAGTTCTATGGAGGAAGAAAAGCTTTCATTGTCCTTATATATTTTTATGAGTGTTTTCAATTTTAAAAAGTAAAACATTGTGTAGTAATAAGGAAGGGGAAATTACTGCAACAAATTACGTTGGAAGCAAGATTGAAGTTTTACTAAAATGTTAACTTAATCATCTTCAATAAAGCTAATTTAATTAACACATATTTTCGGCATGTATATCATGATCTGTGCTCTCTCAGACTACAAGAGTGACCAGATGCCCCCTGAAATGCAGCTCTTGGCCGATAGGTTTGCCAGCAAGCATTAAGACTACAGCACTGGCAAGAAAAAAAAATATTCCCAATTTTACCTCTAGGAAGCTTACTTACAGGTTAGAAAGAAAGAATAAGTGTACTCTGCTGGAAACTGTGAGGGCTGCAACACAGCATTGCATATACTACAAGGAAGGAAGGAAGGAAGGAAGGAAGGAAGGAAGGAAGGAAGGAAGGAAGGAAGGAAGGAAGGAAGGGTTGTGTTGGATGGAGGCCATTGCTTATTGGTCCTGGCTGCCCACCTAACTTAGACCCGAAATAACCACACAGAAACCGTATTAGTTAAATCACTGCTTGGCCCATTATCTCTAGCTTCTTATTGACTAACTCTTACATCTTAATTTAACCCATCTCCATTAATCTGTATATAGCCACATGGCAATGGCTCACCGGCAAGGTTTCGGCATGTCTGACTCTGGCGGCGGCCCCATGGCATCTCCCTCTCCGCCTTCTTTCTCCCAGCATTCAGTCCAGTTTTCCCCACCTACCTAAGTTCTATCCTATCAGGCCAAGGCAGTTTCTTTATTCATTAACCAATAAAAGCAACACATAGACAGAAGGACCTCCCACACCAGGGTTGCAGTAAACAAAGATAAGGGCACCTATATCTGTGGGTAATTATAAGCAAATAATTAACAGGGCAGGTAACCCTTGAGCTTAAAGAACAGATAAAACTTTGACAGAAAGACTAGAAGAGAACAGACATTGCAAGAAGTGGTAACCAAAACACCCCTAGATCCCTAGGAGACAACTGCAAGGTAGATACTGGAGAATAGAGGTATGAACAGAGTCTGGGGAGCCTTCAACCTCCACTGGATAAAAGATGCTGGTTGTACACCAGAACATTCCTTGTGGTTGCCTTGAGCTAAAAACACAGTCTTCACATTAGGGTAGCGCCATGCACCTGTCATCCCGGCACTAGGGAGTAGAGGCAGAAGAAGAGGTAAGAGGATCAGAAGTTCAAGTCCTGCCTGCCTACATAAAAACATATTTCTTAACATCAAGAATCAGTTCCTTATTGTTAAAAATATGCCACACCTAAAATTCTCAGATAAGACACAGTTATGACAGCAGGTCATGCAGACATGTCTACTCACTCATCAGTGCCAGAGACAACACAAGCAGACGTCATATTTCTGCTAGAGCTCTGTAAACTTAATTCTTGATTTAATGAAATAGAGATAATATCAGCCCAATTTTCATCACTGGAAAACTGTGAGTAACAGAGGTGATGAGATACAAAAATGCCCATACCAGCTGCACAGAGAAGTGCAGGCAATCTCCTAAAGTGACAGGGTAATATGACCTGTGTAACAGGCCTAGTAAACTCACATGGGAAGGGGGCAGGAAGCAGCAGTATATCACAACACAAAGACCACTTTGTACCTAACAAAATTCTCAAAGATTTTTTTTTCTAAGAAACCACTATATAATCAGAGGTAGAACTATAGATAATATCAAGTCTACCCTGATCATTTCATCAGCAAGTAAAGGAAAGTTCAAGAGAGTTAAGTGACTTGGTGAACTAATACATTTAGGCTGAACACAAGCCCAGTCTTCTCTATTTTACCACCAAAAAAGAAATAATAAATCCATGCTTCAAAGATAATATCAGTTAAGCATCCCTTATCTGAAATGCTTAACATCAGAAATGTTTGATGTTCTATATATTTCAGATTTTGAAATATTTACATAGATTAATTTCAATTTCCAAGTTTAAACACAAAATTTAGTGTTATTTAAACTAAAACACAAGTCAATTTTTGACAATATTCTGAATTTGTGCATAAAACAAATTGACATGACATGGAATTTTCTAGCAATAGGGTCGCACTATTGGTATATTTTAGCTTTTGGTACATTTTGTTTTCAGTTTCCCTGATCACTCATATCCTTGTGATGCTATTATGAATCAATTTCATTGACTAAATGGCTGCTGGTCTTTGATGGAGAATGGGGTAAGTTGAACAGTGGGTAAGATTAATTCTCCACGGAAGGCATGCTTCCTATATCAGTTCTCTAGGATCAAGTCCCAAAGTTTGGTTGAAGTTGATCTTGGAAATATAATCATGGGACAGTAGTTTTTGTTTTTTTGGTTTTTTGGTTTTGTTTTTTTTTTGTTACTAAGGAAGATATTTAATTGGGGCCGGCTTACAGTTTCAGAAGAGCCCATTATCATCAGTAGTTTTGTTTTTAAGATAAGAAAATACAGATCATGTCTATGCTCAGGCACAGACAACTTTGTGGAATGAAATGTCAAATTAGAATAATTCTACTTAAGTAAAGAAAAGAGTTTGTTATGAGCCAATGATTGACAGTGGCCAGGAAAACCGATTCAAAATTATCCTGGATCTGTTTTTACAAAAAAAAAAGGGGGGGGGGTAGGGGGTACATGAACTTCTATGTACGTGTAACAAGAGATCATACATCAAGATATTTATCAAAAAAAACCTTGGTGAAAGCGCAGGTTGTCAGCTCCAGGAAAGAAAGGAAATCTTTTCTACAGGACTCAGAGATTCTCTGGTGTTGGAGGAGGTTAGAAGACCACTAAGGATTGAGACACGCTCTGAGAGTTTCACTTTACAGCCACAAGGATGGTAGGTCACACACGGAGGTTTGAAAGTAAATTACTATTGGAGGAACCAAGACAGATCAAGGTAAATTGGGCTTCCACTTCTCCACAGTCAAGATGCTCTTACTCAGACAGGACCAGTCTGCAGCAGCTCCATTCAACACAAGGAAGGATCGTCCGAGAACATCAGCTCTTCAGTTCGTCCTGTTGCCAAGCACCACACTGGATGCACAGATAAGTCAATGTTTTGTGTCCCATGGAACTGGAAAGGCCCATCCTTAATATCTGATGGAGATGAGGATGCATGAAAGAAACGGATCTTCAGGACAAGAAAATAGCTGTCATTAAGTTCGTTGAGGAAGAAGTCTCTGGGTCGCAGTGTTTTAGCGATCAGAATTCTGTTCTCTATTTTCTTCTTTCTAGGTCCTGAGCATCTGATGTAACACTTTTGTGCAGCACATATCGGAGTGAGGTACCTCAAGTTACAATCATCCAAAGCATAGTGTAGCCTGAAGAAGAGGACAATAGCAGAAAAGGGAGAAAACTTCCTCCCCGGCCACACACTCTTCCACATTGTGCCCTGGCTCCCTAACAACACATCTTCCCCTTGTAACTACACCTAGCTACACTTTACAAAGCATTTCCTTGCTTATGTTTGTATCTGAAATCACTTTCTTCCAATCCTGTTTCTTTCTTCCTGCCAACTTGACTTCTTGGCTCTAACATTCTATGGTATGATTAATTACATGTCCAAACAAGATTGATCCTAACCTTTCATTCATTGATGTCTATTTGATTTTCCATCTTCCTTTAATGTTATACCAGATTCCAGCTGAGGAAAATAAATGGTCCGTCACACTACAAACACAGTTATCTGTGGACAGTAACACGGTTATTGCTTCACCTTGCTTCTGAATGAAAAGACCCATCCCATGTCACAAACACTTATAGGAAGAGGAGTAAACCCAAAAGACCAGACATTTAAGAAATCCAAATTTCACTAAGTTTTGTGAGCACAGACAAATTTTCTTCCTAATTCATAGACATACACAATAATAAGACTGCAATAAATATTATGTAAGTGTTATCATCAACTTTACGTGGGGAGAATATGTGCACGCATTAGTCATTTCCTAAATCTAGCCAGCGCATTTGACTAAATGAACACATACCCACGGTATAGCGTCTTGTTACACTACCTTTCCTTCTGTAATTGATACTTTTCAGAAAACGTCAACATTCACACAAGCTTCTGTGACAAAAAGATTTGGACCATTTTCCCATGACTGTATCTAATTCTGTTTATATCAGTATTGCCAATACTCATCATCAAATGAAAGTGTAGACTCTGCTCATCATTAAATTTGGGAATGATGCAGAGAAACCCTGTCTCAAAAAATAAAAATAAAAAACTGGGAATTATCCTATAGAACAAAAATGTCTGCCCACTCCTTTCCAAGCCCATTAACAATTCTCTCAAGCCTTGTCCTGACTCTTGGTTCTATCTATACTCTTCCTTCCCATTTTGGAATCATAATCATTTTTAGGACACAGAAGAATATCCTCTCCTTCCTTGAGTGTGTGCGTGTGCGCACATGTGTGAATGCATATATGTGTGCAAGTGTGTGCACGTGCGTGTTGAGGGAGAGGTTTGCTATATAGGCAAAGCTGGCCTCAAATTCACAGTCCTTCTGCCTCAGCTTCCTGTGTGCCAGGATGTGGGCTACCATTCCCGTGACAGTTTACTTTCATGTTCCTTCAAGACATTTTCATACATGATAGCTTCCCTCTTATGCATGCATATGTCGTCTTCCTCACAGGCCAAGTTGCCTGCTTCCTAGTTGCGGTTTTCACCAGTACTTAGCAGACGTATGTAAGGCAGACTAAATAGGCAGAGAAAATTAAAGGAAAATGGGAAGAGAAATGAAATCTGGCCAAAGCCAGCTGAGAATCAAGAATTATAGCATAGTTGACAGTACTACCTTGGGGGTTGCTAAAACAGAGACGGCAATCCTGTTCGAGATGGATATTTCACTCCTCTCTCAGTTCCTGGGAATCTCACCAACAAGAGAATAAACTTATGTTTTCAGTAAAAACACCTGACCTTCCCTTCTCCTGCTTGTGAGCTATGGTCTTACCTCACACGCTGTAATCACATCTGATTCATATCAGGAACCATTCTATGATCTCATTTAAAAAAACAAAACAAAACAAGAAAGGTTCCTTAGCAACCCTTTGAGAGGTAACCTCAGGAATAATACTTCCAGCTACTGTTGGAGCCCTTTTCCAGGCTCCTCTCTCCGGCCTTTGGGAAACCCACAACCATACTCCCCAGAACTCCTTACACTTTTCCAAGTGCCTCTCTTTCTCTCAACCCCTGTGGTTAAACAGGTTCTTAGAGTCTCCTTCTAACTCCAACTTTCTTTCATGCGCGCTCCTTCTGAAATTCTTTTGCAGCAGAGTCAGGGTCTTTACCTGAGTGAAGGTTCCTAGAGGGCAATCTAAGTCCTTACACTGCAGGTAGCAGTATGGAGCAATGTCTGCACCTCTGCCACCACCCACATGTGGACTAAGAATGTTTAGAAATAAGTACTTGTTCACAATATAGTTTTAAAGCTGGATGTGTCCTGTATTTCCCAGAGTTCCTCACTGTAACTACAGGCACACTCGCTGCACTGGCTCATTAAAAACATCGACATGTGGAAATAGCTCCAAATAAACTTCTTATTTTCACTTTATTTTGTATGCAAAGAAAAATGCCAAAGACTTTAGACGTGTGTTTATTAAGTATTTTAACTAACTTAGAAACAACCTAGGGGCTGGGGAGGTGGATCAGTCAATAAGATGCTTGCTACACACTCATGAGTTCCTGAGTTTAAATCCCTAGCACTTATGAAAAGGGGAGAGGCAGTGATACAAGTCTGTAATCCCAGTACTGAGAAGGTAGAGACAGGAGGATCCCTGGGGCTGGCTGACCAGCCATTCTAGTTGAATTACTGAGATCTAGGTTCTCAAAAAGACTTTATCTTAAAACTGAGGCAGAATGATTGAAAAAGACACGAAACTTCAATTTTCTGAAGTCCACACACACACCATTCATACACACAAAGAATTAAGTAGACATCTAACCAATGGTTTAGTTTAGTATAACATAACCTTAAGATTTCAAATTACTGAAAGAGATCTTTGAAGTCATGAAAAAGTCACTTATAAATGCATATATAGTTTTTTATTTGCTGCGCCGTGGTGGCGTACACCTTTAATCCCAACACTTAGGAAGTGGAAGCAGGCAGATCTCTGTGAGTTCAAGGCCAGCCTGGTCTACAAAGTGAGTTCCAGGACAGCTAGTTCCAGTTTTTGTCTCAAAAAAGAAAGATAGAAAGATAAAAAGATAGATAGATAGATAGATAGATAGATAGATAGATAGATAGATAGATAGATAGATAGATAGATAGATAGATAGATAGATATAGATAGATAGACAGACAGATTTATCACCTAATTTACTTATTCTCAACATTTGTCCAAATTAATCATGAAAATTTGGAGATACTAAACAAAAGTAGCCAGCTATTCTGTAAGCATGCTTTCACACGTGGATGTGAAACAATCTTCATCTAAGCGAGACCTCCATCAAGTTAAATACACAGGTGCATTATAATCAGCAGCTTGTGATTAGAGCAAACTTGTTAAACAAGTTACCTACTGAAGATTTTAACAAGTCACATGAACATTGATAAGTATTTGCTTCCTTGCTAATGTATGGATGGTCATTTAATTGTTAAGTCAGCTTGGTACCATGTAGACAACATGCAAGTGTAAGCACACATACACATGCATGCATAAAGATAGTTAAGAAAGATGTTGTAATTTCACCTAAATTCATCATTTGCCAGCTTCCCAAAGGTTTTTTATCTCCACTATAGATCTATTCATCACTTTCTAAATCAATAACCCTAAGCAATCTTTAACTCTGGATTTGCACTTTGAAAGTATGATTCTTTCATGAAATGAACTAGGAATTTACACCTAAAACTTCCAGTAACATGAAATGAAAAGGTTACCTTAATATGAGCAACCATAGCCATCAGAAGAGAGGAGAAGAAGGAATAGGAGGAGGTAGAGACAGAGGAGGAGAAAAAGAAGAAGATAGAGCTGAAAAGTTATCTTAATGGTGTTCACAGACACCTTAATTAGACATTATGATTAAATAACATGCAAAGTTGGAGGTAGGGAACCAAAATTGAATTATTTAAAAGGCTACAAGATATTGCCATGAACTTAAGTACATGAAAGAATGTAGGATAAACCCTTGCTAAACACAAAAGTAATGGCCAAACTATTCCTAAGAATGCCAGTAGCAGTGCAATTGTTATTCTTGATTATCAAGTTGACTATATCTGGAATTAACTAAAATTCAAAAATAGAAGGTACACTCGTGAGGGATTTCGCTTTATTCAAAATGGGGAGATCCACTTCTAAGCCAATATTTGAGGTAGGAAGACACACCCTTGCTCCAGGTCTTTAAACCAGATCTAATCTGAGTCATGCCTTCTGCTGGAAGTCTATATAAAGACATGGAAAAAGAACACTGCTCCTCTTGGCCTGCCTGCTTGTTCTCACCTCAGTAGGCCTGTCTCTTTACTAGCCTTAGAGTCTGCTTTCTTCAGGACCCCAGTGTGTACCGAAGACCAGCTGAGACACTAGCCTCGTGGACTGAGAATTTCTGAATAGCCAGGCATTGTTGAATTAGCTGGACCACAGTCTGTAAGTCATTCCAGCAAATCCCTTTCAGAGACAGAGAGATTCATTCTGTAAGTTTGGTTAATCTAGAGAACCCTGGCCAGTATAGGCAGTTTTCCTTGACTGGACGGAATTCGATACTGCCAATTGCTGTCTCCAGGACCCATTTTCAGGCCATTGTTTTCCTGATTCCAGGCAATGTTACAGAAGAAAACGATTCCTTTTTCCTCTTCATTAACTCATAGCTGAAAGTCATCTGATTTTAAAGAATGCCACCCAACAGGCAGCAGGTGACTACTGAATTCTTCCTGTTCTTTCAAAACTGTCCTTGGGCTAAGGCCTGGCTCTAAGCCAGATGTTCACTTCCATTATGAGGAAATATTATAACATATTTAAAAAGAAAAGGCAAATTTATTTACAATTTGAGACAAAATTGAGGGGGAAAATCCTTGATGAGTCTCTGCCCCTCCTGTGGCAGCCTTGCGACTTATGGCTGAGTGGGATTCATCATTGTGTCAGAGAAAATGTAATTCTTCCTAGCTCCACTTCTTTTAATTTTTAAATGTTTTTTATTAAAATAAAATTATATAATTTCCCTGCTTCCTTTTCCTTCCTCCAATCAACCCCATGTCTGCCCCTTCCCTCTTAAATTCATGTCTTTTTCTTTAATTAGCAGTGTTACATAATATATACGTAAAAACCTATAAACATAACCTGCTGAGTGAACTTAATGTTGCTTGTATGTACATGATCTCGGGACTGAGCACTTGATATTGGATAATTAGTTATCCAATCACTGAGGTCATCCCTGGGAAAGACTGGTTCTTCTGATTTCAGCATTCCTTATGCCCGCTGGTCTTTGTTGTCCCTTCTATGATGCCTTTGACTGTCCTGTAGAAAGTTACAGAACAATTCTTCATTCAAGCTATCCCAAACATGGTTATTCTTTTTCTCAAACTGAACATTTTACTTAACATGGAGGTCTTGAAACTAAATTAGATGGATTTTTTTTCATGCCAAATGTTCATGCCGGGCGGTGGTGGCGCACGCCTTTAATCCCAGCACTTGGGAGGCAGAGGCAGGCGGATCTCTGTGAGTTCAAGACCAGCCTGGTCTACA